>NC_056740.1:234363913-234386413 GCF_019279795.1 Protopterus annectens | reverse complement strand
GGAAGGAGATAGAAGAACAGGTAACTATAAATCAGAGTAAGCCAGGGAACTATAGCTAACCTAAGAGAAGCTATAATAAGGTGACAGAGAGAATATGAAGAAAAAAGTCTGGTTACTTTCCTAGAAGACAAAACTATCCAAGTAAATAACCAACTAAAACATGTGGCCAAATTATCTTTAAGTGCAACCTGAGCTAGTTTCTTTACTGGGTAACAGGAATGTTTGAAAATAAAGTGCTAGTAGATGTGGTCTATGTGAACTTCATCAAAGCCATTGACTCAGTCCTACACAGGTAGCTTTTATGGAAACTGTGTGAGCCTGGTTTATGATTAAGAGACTAAGGAAATAGCTTTTGACATAACTGAATGGTATAAAAGAGAAGACTGTGATGCGGAAGACAATGTCAGGAATTACAGATGTGACTAATGAAGTACCACAGTGGTTGGCCCTGGGTCCAGCATTCTTCTGAATGTTCTTTAGACATATCTGAGAGACTAGAGAATCAGCCCCTTCACTGATGACACTAAGATAATGTATAGAGCATTTGAGAAAGGAGAAATAGTCTAAAGAAGGACTTAAAGAGATGCACAAGTGTCCAGAAAAAATGCAGTTGAGGTTGAATGAAGACAAACATGCAACACCTGGACCATAACATCTTTTAGTGTGAAGTGTTAGCTGAGAGGAGTAGAACTGAAGGTAACACAGCAAGTTAAGCATTATAGGTGGTGATCACAGTGGGACTGAACCATCAAAAGCATAGTGCTCTTACAGCAATGAACAAGGCACTAGAAATGGGCTTAGGTTTGAGGGGAAGGAGGATGACCAGATACTGAAGGAGCTGGATGTTTTCTCACTGAAATCCAGAAAATACATGTACACTTTATACGGTCACAAAACATTATGTGAGACATCACACTGTACAAGAATTTGGGTGGATGGGAGTTATTGGGCAGGGGGTAAGGCAGAAGATTACATGGACAAATAACTTCACTGAGAGAGCTGCGGCTTCATGGAATGGGCTACTAAAAGGAGTAAAGTGGACGCCATCTACAGAGGCAATCAAAAAGACATAGAATAGGTAGCAAAAGGGCAAGGGATAAGAGATGACTGAAGGAGAAGTCGAATGTTAAATTTATTTAAATCGCTTGAACTCCAAGAAACTCGCTTACAGACTCCCAGTCACAGTAGATGACTATGAACAAATGTAAAAGTTGTTAATTGATTAAGCATTCTCTTCACAATCCACTTTTCGTCGAGTACACCTTACTCAACTTCATCAGATACAATGTAAACAAAAAAATACAAATTATTACAACCAAGCACTCCATTTGAACTTGTAACCAAGTCACGTGCTAAACGCTTTCAACACTGTTATTGGTTAGGTGTTTATATCCAACTACTCCATTGTTTAAAAATGTAAAGATACATTGTAGTGTTTGTTTCTATATCAAACATATTGTCTTCTACACGTAGCTATATAATACAATGCGAAAGCTCACTGGCTAGCACTATAGCTTTTTACTAAAAAGGGTATATTAAAAAATATGTTAAAAATATTTGTATAGAAATAAGTATATACTAAAACATTTAACTTGTTAGAAAGTAACCTCCTTCTGTTGCGCTACAAAATGTAGCTATTTTATCCTTCATAATAGACATCACTCAATTAGCCAACACATCTCGGGTTGTATGTTAAGATGAGCCTTCCTTCACTACTCTATAAGCAATCAAGTGTTCTGGTCATTTTATTCCTTATAGATTAACTTTGTTTTATTTTAATTTAGTTTTAATTTTACAAACCCTTAAAAACAAAGTAGTATTAAAAGCTGTGTATTTTACGTGATGTAAGTCATACTACAATAAATTACTATCCTTAATTTTATGTGTAATTGTATGTGCTATACGTTTCATTAACATATTTTATCTTGCCCTTAGGGTCTAGATAAACATATGTTGCACTTAAACAACTAATTTCCAACACCTTATTTCTTCAAAAAGAAATCGTAAAGTTACATACAATAATAAAGGATATATATATTTATCTATATATGTGTATAAGACAAACACAGTTGTGCTACTAAGTAACAAGGGCGTTTGTACATTTAGAGTGTACCAGCCACAGGACAAAAATTCGCTCCAACGGTCTAACCATTACTACAAATGTTAATCAAGTCAACAAAATGTATATATGTTAAAGCATGTATATAAGGTGAAAAAATATAAAAATTATGAGTATACAACATGACTAATACATGTATCTTCTAATCATTTGAATTTTTTGTGGGTACTAATAATAGATAATGAATGATGGATAATGGAAACCCTACTAAAAAGAAAGGATGCATGTTGATGTTATCTGGCCAAGTTCTTTAAACGTAATATACACATAATTGAGCTCAATTCATTAATACCTGGAAATTGGCAGGCATTGAGTCTCAATTGCCAGATTAGTTCACTTCTTTCCAGTCTGAGTGACTCAGGCCCTCCTCTCCCATCACTATCTAGTTGTTGAATGACTCTAAAGATAAAATGGTGTCCTGAATGCTCATTAATGTGTCTAGCCAATGCATTTTCAAGTTTATTCTTACTGATACAATACATGTGTTCATATATTCTATCACATAACTTTCTATTGGTCTTACCGATATAGAAAGCATGGCATAGAACACACTTAGCTAAATAAATAACTTGTTTACTTTGGCAATTAAATTTTCCTTTCATTTTCAATTTTTGATTTCTAATTTCAAAACTAGTACCCACATCTATATACTTCCAAAAATGGCACATGTTACACTTAAACATGCTGTCTCTGCTTCTTGGTACCCTAGTTTTAGCTTCCAAAATTGACTTCAGGTTACTACCTCGTCTAAATACCACTTTGGGGAAATCTGGAAAGAGGGATCTAAGATGGCCATCTCTCAATAAAATTTCCAAATTCTTAGAAATGATGGTGACTACTTCACTAGAATCAAGGGTAAATGTACAAATAAAACTATAAGGACTGAACGGCTGTTTTACTGTCCTTTCCATTGGTCTATCAACGTGATTATTATTCAAAATTGGAATGTATACTCCTGTAGTTCTTTTATGCTGGAAAATTTATGATATTCAAATGATTAGAAGATACATGTATTAGTCATGTTGTATACTCATAATTTTTATATTTTTTCACCTTATATACATACTTTAACATATATACATTTTGTCGACTTGATCAACATTTGTAGTAATGGTTAGACCATTGGAGCGAATTTTTGTCCTGTGGCTGGTACACTCTAAATGTACAAACACCCTTGTTACTTACTAGCACAACTGTGTTTGTATTATACACATATATAGATAAATATATGTATCCTTTATTATTGTATGCAACTTTACAATTTCTTTTTGAAGAAATAAGGTGTTGGAAATGAGCTGTTTAAGTGCAACATATGTTTATCTAGACCCTAAGGGCAAGATAAAATTTGTTAATGAAATGTATAGCACATACAATTACACATAAAATTAAGGATAGTAATTTATTGTAGTATGACTTACATCATGTAAAATACATAGTTTTTAATACTACTTTGTTTTTAAGGGTTTGTAAAATTAAAACTAAATTAAAACAAAACAAAGTTAATCTATAAGGAATAAAATGGCCAGAACACTTGATTGCTTATAGAGTAGTGAAGGAAGGCTCGGTTTTTCTTAACATACAACCCGAGATGTTTTGGCTAATTGAGTGATGTCTATTATGAAGGATAAAATAGCTACATTTTGTAGCGCAACAGAAGGAGGTTACTTTCGAACATGTTAAATGTTTTAGTATATACTTATTTATATACAAATATTTTTTAACATATTTTTTAATATACCCTTTTTAGTAAAAAGCTATAGTGCTAGCCAGTGTGCTTTTGCATTGTATTATGTAGCTGCGTGTAGAAGACAATATGTTTGATATAGAAACAAACACTACAATGTATCTTTAAATTTTTAAACAATGGAGTAGTTGGATATAAACACCTAACCAATAACAGTGTTGAAAGCGTTTAGCCCGTGACTTGGTTACGAGTTCAAATGGAGTGCTTGGTTGTAATAATTTGTATTTTTTTGTTTACATTTGTATCTGATGAAGTTGAGTAAGGTGTACTCGATGAAAAGTGGATTGTGAAGAGAACGCTTAATAAATTAACAACATTTACATTTGTTCATAGTCATCTACAGTGACTGGGAGTCTGTAAGCGAGTTTCTTGGAGTTCAAGCGATTTGTGTCGGGTCAGCAGCTTAAGTTGTTTTTTATAAATTTATTTACGTGACAGACTACTTGGGTCATCTCCTTCAGCTAGCAAACAAATATAATACACTTGTTATCAAAATTAAAACTATCAGCATTAAGAACGAACTCCATTAGATTACAAATTATCCATACATGAGCAATGCCATATTGTAAAATGTAGGTTTATGCCACGTAGTGAAAATTACCCAAAGACCCTGCTTCATGATGCCTATAGAATAAATTACATTCAGAATAGTGAAAAAATGTTGTTATGAATTGCAGATAGCTGTGATTGCTGGGAAATGCAGTGAAGCCTGTAGGTGTTCTACTGTACAAAAAGCATGCAAACTCCTTTTCAGTCCACAATGTTCAAGTATTATAAACATATATCCTTCTTACCCCATGTTGCTTTGTTGTTACAATGCTCATTTTTATGTATATAGACTCTACCCCCTACCTGTACCCATGTTGTCATTTCATGGTGATTGATTTCGTTAGATATCCCCTTCCCACTTCCCTAGTTGTACCAGTCCTCCATTTTTAGACATTCCCTGTCTCATTTACACCCTTGCTGCCATTTATGGTGTTCAGGGTCAACAACTAATCCAACTTCTTCTTCTGCTGTGTATTTTGAAGGTCATGAAACATTCTTGATTTATTAATAGTTCTACAAAAGCTTGAATAAATCATTTTAAAATCTGTTCCAATAGTAAAAACACATGAGGACCATAATTGTGGTAGTTTGTAACTTAATTTTGTCAGCACTATGGCTTACAAATTTGAAAAGAACTGTAGGAGTTAAAAGTACTTTCAGTTTAACATGGTCTATATCAGCGATACTAGTTAGATATGTGAACATCAGTGCTGACATGCCTGTAAAGATTCACCATTTCAAATTTGGCAGAGGGTTTGCATGTAGAAGGTATAACTATTATTTCAGAAAGTTAAACAGAATACTTTTCAAATATATATATATATATATATATATATATATATATATATAATCTTTTGTCTAGCAAAGCTACATGCAACACATTAAATTTATCGTTACATATGTGTAGACATAAGATAAAAAGTTATGAGTAATACTTTAAGGGCACCTGCAAAATAAGGGCAAGTATATTAATAACATTATCTGACTGAGTATTCAGCATGGACAGCATATAATGGCTTTATCTATTCTAAATCGAATCACCCAACTAATGGTTATGCTTCATTACTATTTATATCACAAAGCATAACTCTCAAAACCATTAAAAAGAGAAAAGAATGTTTTGCTGGAGCAAACTTTCCTGTACCCCTTTGTGAAGGGGCATTCCCTCACACTCGCTTACTTATATAGATCAACTCCACAGCTACAAATAGTTTAGGGGACACCAATGCAGTGCTCCCTGGTGCCACACAAGCCAATACAAGTTTCAACAGATTAAAACAACTTGACAAAAAGCCACTCTCAAAAAACTACACACATCAGAGTATAACATAGCTCAAATGATGTAAGTAAAATGTCTGAAGCATTCAGCAATATGAATTCACACATTGTTTTAAATCTACAGTCATATGTTCTTGTTTCGCCAGAGGGTAGTAATCAATAACTAAGACTAACTAATTTCAATTAAGAGATAGCATTAGTCCCAATTAATTAAAGTACACACAGAGTCAGTGAGTAATACACAGTAACAAAGAGATGCTTTACAACCAGAAAATGTTCAGAGGCATTCTGGGCAGTGTTTTGGGCATGGTACCTGTTGAAATTTTGAAGACTATAATTGAATTTCTTGGAAGAGCTAGACTGTCAATGCAAAACTGAACAGATACTTAATCTGTGGTTGCAATATTCTGAACATTTCCCTTACTCTGAGGCACAGTGGTTTTGACATTAGCATATATAAGTAGTGAGGTTGTGTGAGTGCATCCCTATTGTCAAGGATATGGAGTACTGAAGTCTCCTGAGAAAGCTCTTTAACGTGTTATACCAAGTTTTGACATTCATTATTTTCATTTGAGTATCACAATTTATTTTATGATGTTGTGGGACTCACTGCTATAGGGCACACACTTCTGTTAGGAAACCTTTTGGCCAACATTAAGGTTTATCCATGGACCTGAAAGTACCTACAGATAAAATGGTACTATTGGAGGTTCCTTAATTACTTGTCTGAAGAGGCATCCCGTGGTCATTTGTAAAAATTGTTTCTAACAAAAAGTGCATTTAATTCTCCTTTTTGTTTCTTTGATATGCACTAGCAATGCTGCTTTTCTTTACATTTTAGTGTGAACAGTATTTTAATTCTCTTTGGTTGTAATGCAAACTATCTGATCATAGGATCATAGGAGGTTACTAGGCTAATGGTCCTAGGCCCTTACAAGCCTAGCCAAGTACAACCCCTGTTCCCATGAATATCAAGGTATTAAGCAGAACTAAGTCAACAACTATTGCCCCTGTCCAAGAGAGACACAGGTGAAACTCCTGGGGTAAATTTGTGGTTTCCCAACCAATCATCCAAATTACACTTAAATAGAGCCAGCAAGGGGCTCTGCTTCACCTGACTTGGAAGTTTGTTTGAGAGGAGATGTAACCTCTGTGAGACATATCTGTCTCTCCAGCAAGTCCTGTTGATATCACATACCAGGTTGAGTTCCGTAAAGTGAATGCATGTTATACCATTTAATTTATGAATGAGCAGCATTTCCATTAGGGAAGGATCTCAGAATGCTTTATAGGCAAGGCAGAGGTCACCTTGGAGTACTCTGTAAGACACAGAGTATACTTAACAGCGATTTAAGTCTGTCAATGCATGACATATGCTAACGACCCTGAATTTTCTTTGTAAGAAACCTTTGAGGCCTTTTCAGTTGCTGCAGGTGCCTGGTAAGGTACATACCAAATGTAGTACTGTACTTTATTATTAGCCTGATGAGTGAGGAGTACAAGGAATTTATAACCTCTTTTGTTCTGGATGCAATGCCCTTACTTATGAGGTAGGTGATCTAGAAAGCCTTTCTTACCACTGTGGAGATGTGGCAGCCAAAGGAAAGGTTGCTGTCAACCTGTGTGCTCAAATCTCTCACCACTGATTGCATGCTTAGGGTGTTGTTATTATTGTGGTAATCTTCAGGGATGTCACCCTTGCTTAAGGAGATGATGATGCATTTTTTTTGCATTGAGTTTTAGCCTGTGACTTTAGCACCAGTCATTTGCCTGTGTAAGTCCCTCTTGTAGGATGTTGACATCATTTGGGGACTTGATGACTGGACCCAGTTTGCAATTATCAGCAAACTTTGTCAGCCATAGGCCTTTTGTTTTAGTCTGTACATCTGAAAAGTAGATTCCAAACAATACACGCCGCAGCACAGATCCCTGGAGAACACCAATGGGTCTGCTGATGGAGGCAGAGTCACCTGTTTTGACTGTGCGCTCTCTATCATTGAGCCAGTTTGTGACCCACCTGACAATATATGGGTTGATCTTCAGCTGAGTGAGTTCATCAATGATGTCTGAGTGGAGAGTAGTGTCAAAGAGCTCGGTCAGATCCAGGTAGGCTGTATGCATGGATTTGCCTTCATCCAGGGCTTTGGTGACTGTCCCAAAAAAGTCCACCAAGTTCAAGAGGCAAGATCTCCCTTTAATGAATCCAAACTGAATCAGGTTGAGCATTTGGTGGTCTCCTCTATCTTTTTGATAAGATCCATGATTGTTTTTTTCCATAGCCTTGCAGATTAGGATGGTCAGGTTTATCGGTCTATACTTCCTAGGGTCTGTGGAGGGGGTCTATATTAGAATATCGAAGTTTCAGAACTTTGAATGCTCTAATATCAACCCCTATTCAGCGAATGCTGAAAATAGTGAAGCTACAGAAAACCACATTTTTCCTAGGGAAAGAATTTGGTTGTCCATTTCTGTCGCTTCGCTATTTTCAGTGCTATGGTGGAAAGTTACGGGTCAGGTTCAGGTAAGTGTGCGATTGGGCATGGGCTAGGTGAGTTAGGGTTAGGGCATGGGTTAGGCATGTGTGCGATTGTGTGGATGTGAGGATTAGGGCGGGGTAGATGAGTTAGGGTTAGGGCACGGGTGAGGTGAGTGTGCGATAGTGACGGACCTTAGGGTTAGGGTTTGGGTTAAAGTAAGTGGCTAGTTAGTGGTGTATGTACAGTTTAGTGTAGGGTTAGATGTAAGATTTTAGGTGTATGTGTGTGGATTGCTGTTTGTTTGGTGTGCTTGTGTTGTGTGTGTTTTGGAACAGCAAATTTTTCCCTAGGAAAAAATTTGCTGTTCTGCATGTTCGATGTTGTAAGCATTCACTGAATAGGGGTCGATATTAGAACATTCGAAGTTTTGAAACTTCGATGTTCTAATATAGACCCCATGGAGGCACCTCCTTTATGTAATGGGATGACAGTTGCTATTTTCCATTCAGCAGGTACAATACCAGTGCTTAGATTGTGGTTAAAAAGAGTAACCCAGTGGTGCAGCTAGTTTCTGTTTTAATCCATTTAGAACACAGTCTGGGATATTATCAGGTCTCATAGAGGCTGTGTTTTTGGCTTTGGAAAGACCTTTTATGACCTGCTCCTTGGAGATGTTTTTATCCTATCAGGTACAGCTGAGTCAACACATTTGTATAGATGCTTATTCAAGACATTGGTATGAATCCCAGTATAGGTGCCCTTGCCATCAGTAAGGGCAGGGGCTATGAAGCTATTAATGCCGTCAGTTTTTAGGTTGTAATTGAATTTGAAGAAGTTTTTTAGTCTAGTTGCTGCTAATGGGTGATCAGATGTTATTGTTACTATTAAGGAGACTGATTTATGATCAGAACCTCACTAGGGAGGGCTGCACACATGGGGTGGTGCAATGATCACCCAACAAACTGGTCCAGGGCATTGGAGTTGATGAAGTCCAAGAACCTTTGGCCAAGTGTGTTAGTACACTTATAATTTACTCAATCTACGGATGGGTAGTTAAAGTCACCTAAAACCAGGGTGCTTGGTTGTATCTTGAACTGTTCCAGTAGATCCAAGTATGCAGTGTGGGTATCCTGGTTCATGGAGTAGGTCCTATAACTGGCAATAACTCAGAGAGGGGTCTTACCTACAGTCAATTGGACCTGGATTAGTTCAAGGGAATCATTTTGTTTAACCACTTTAAGGTGTATTTATCTTTGATGAATATTGATACTCCATCTCCTTTAGTTCTCACACTTTCAGTTTGTGGTCTGAATGTGTGGAATGCATTATAACCCAGTATGGCTGGACTGCTTTCCACAGCCTTAAACCAAATCTCTGTGACTGCACAGATGTCAACATCTTTTAAGGTGAGGGCTGTTACCAGTGAGTGCAGTTTTACATTTAGACTCCTAGCATTTAGCAGCATAACCTTGAGGATGCTTTTTCGAGATATTTTTTCAACAGGAATTTTGTTGTTGTGACATTGCTTAAAAAGGCACTATGGGGCAGACAAGAGCCTTAGCCTGTAACCGAAATCCCAGAGGTGACATATGAAGACCATCTGTGGCAAAGCAGCGTGGTCTATCTACCATGTCATCCCAGGCTGACATGTACTGGCTCCCCTTAGAATGACACCAGAAACTAAGCCAGTTGTTGAAGTCAATCATGTTTGGTTTATATTGTGGCATCATTTTAGGTGAAGGTAGTATGCTGTTCAAGGCTAGGGACATACCTGCCTGAGGCACATATTCAGAGAGCTCAGTCATTTCTCTCTTCATATAGACCAGTGAGGTACATCTCAAGTCATTCACACCAACATGAATTATGATGGAGTCATGACTACTTGTTGTGGAGAGACTTGAGTACATGTATGATCAGGTGGTCCAGCCTGGAGAGTAGGACATCTGTGTGTCTCACTACAGAGTCACCTATGACCAAAGAATTTGGTTTAGATGTGCTTTGTTTTAGGGTGTTTAGATATGATGGTTTATGTGTTGAGAGTGTGGTTTGTGCAGAAGTTGTAGTTTGTGGGCTGCCAACGTGTTCAGTGTCACTGTTCTGTGAACAAGTGAGCAGGGATTCCAAATTCTTAGTGTATTTGCATCTCTCACAAATTGAGCTTGAGTGGTTTAGGATTACTGGGTTGTTAGTATACATGAAGCAATTGCTACTCTGCCTCAGGATACCCATGTCAATTAGGCTGTCAGGAGAAATGGAGAACTGATCATCCATAATGCTAGGTGTAAATTTGCTTAATTTAATGAGGAAGGATGTGGTTTAATTGAGGGCTTAATGCTGCATCTCTCAAGGGGTATAAAACTATTAGGCATTAAGAGATTTCAGTTAATGTGGCAAATGTTGTAATATTATGCCAACCTGTGATGACGGGTAATCAAAATTCATGGACAGGTAGTATTAGATGTGGTAAATGTAAATATTGTACATATATAGAAGTAGGAGATAGTTTTGTACACCCAGATATGGGGCATTACTATAAGTTCCACGTCTCTGCGGACTGTGGAACTGAGCATGTCGTATACTTAGCGGTATGCCAACAGTGTCAATCATATTATATTGGTAAAATGGACAGGACACTTCAAACCAGGATTAGAGAACATCTGTATGCAATTAGAATTGGTCATACAACTAATGCCCTGGCAAAACATATTAAGTCGAATGGCCAAGAGCACCTATTCCAGTTTCAAGCTATAGATTATGTTACCCCCACAATAAGAGAAGGTGACATACATAATACAACTGAAAATAAAGAAATTAAATGGATTATGAGAATGAGAGCGGACAAGGGAAAAGGATTAAATGATAGGGCAACGATAAAAACCATATTAAAGACTAGACGGTTAACTGCTAGATGAGAGACAAAATGCAAGGACAGCTGTATGCACAGCTAAACATCTTGAATGCGGTTATTAAGACGTCAAGTATATATATATATATATATATATATATATATATATATATATATAAAGGTTACAATAAATACTTGATGAAATGGATGAAACCTTAGAAGTAATACCTAAATGGGAAAATCCCAAATAGAATAATATGCACAGATACAATCCGGTTAGGCAACATAAAAGTCTCTTAGGTCAGTTGGAGTATACACATTTATAAGGCTAGTGAATCCCAATTAAGTACAATTAAGATTACATAAATACAACAGCACAAATTAAATCTATGAGGAGCCTCTATATTTAGTAAGAAAGATACACATGATAACAGTAGAATAGTTAATGACTGTAAAAATATATATACTTATACAGTCCTAGTGTTCCATAGGAATACCAGCATGACATTCCAATTGGTGGAATAACATTAGTAACGCCACGAAGGAATGAGATAAATGCACGAGCAGCACACTCAGATTTTATATGTTTAGATATCAGGTTATGCAGTAGTATTCTAAATGCATTGGATTAGCCATTATATCATGAGCAGCCCAGAATGTACCAGCTGCTTTATGGCTAGTATAACAATTAGAAAACCTGCAGCCTTATAAGCATAGTTAGTTTAGGTTCTGAGCGAGCCGAGGGCGGGTTGGCATCATTGCGCATTAGGCATTGTTGGTAGAGACAAAAGGTGAGACATTCGTACATCAATTCTCAGATTGCCATCATGTCCACATAAGTTGTCATAAGGATATAATTAGGTTCGGCAAGATGCATTTTTGAGAATATAAATTATTGCATGGCAAGCAGACTCAATAACAAATTATATTGTAGAATCAACAAGAAGATGTTAGGGTGAGCTATGATGATGAGATGACAAGCGAGTTATTGTAATATGTTTCTGAGTTCTCAGCTTGTTATCTTGTCAATACAGTTTTCAACAAGATCGTTAGTAAGTTTTGTATGATGCATTTTAAAGAGAATGATTTACTGTTTTGGATGTCAATTAAACAACTAGGACTGAATCAAACTGTATAGTCAATGAAATGTTAAAGTAATTGCGAACAAAAACATTATTGTGACAGTTATGTTTCGTGCAAGATTTTAAAAACAATGGAAATGAAAATGTTCAGTTTTATTCATTTGAAGGATAACCTTCACATTTTAACTAATGACATCAGTATAAGTGAATATATCTTTAAAAGAATAATTGAAGAAGCTTTTAACTACTACGTCATAGGTTTTATATATAGGGGGCGTAAGTGAAATGAATTCGAATTTTAATGGTCTGATGAAGCTAAAGCGAAAGCTCTAACCTGTGCATGCTAATAAACTTGTTTTATATGAACAAAGCATTTTTTGTGAACAAAATTTTCTATACTCAGCATTGGAAGTTTGTATTATTGGATTTCTACTGAGACACTGGATTTTCAGGTCTGCTGTGTTTGCCTTTGGCTCATATTTATTGGACTGATTTTCTGTTATTGCATCTCAACCGAGAGGCATTTACTACATTGGGAGTTCATATATTATCTCAGATAGTTTATATATAGCTATATGGAAGTACAAGGTATGATGAGGTAATGAATCACCAGAAGAAAAGTAATGATAAAAAAAGTATGAAGAATTCTGTGTTTAGGGGGCATAATTTGTGTTGCCAACATCATTGGGGAAGCGTTGTTTAAGTATGCATAACTTGTAAAAATATGATTGCAATGTTGCACAGGGATCCCTGAATTAAATTATTTATATACATTGATTATCAGATAAAACTGAAATGGAGAGGAGTACCAAACAGGCATCCCCTCTGCCAGCAGGATTATTCCTAATGGTCATTGAATGCTTGGTGAAACACATTCAAGAACTATTGAAGAACACGAAGACAAGAATAACAATCATTTGCAGGTGACTATATGCTAATATTAGTGATGTAGAAGAACGTCTCCCACATATTTTGCAGATTTTTAAAGCATTCGTGTGTGAAGCAGGATTAAAGTATCATCTAAAAAGTCTGTAATAATGGGAAGGGAATAAGGAGGCCAGGACGGTGAGACTGAGAGACATACAGGAAGGGAGAAGTATTTGGGTACGTTTCCATGAAGCAGAGGAGATCAGAAGGCGAAAGTAGGAAGAACTGTGGGAGGATATAGGCATACGTTAGGATAGGTGATTTGGAAATGTTTATTCATTGAAGAGAAGAATTAGTCTAGTAAGGTACATTATTTCACTGCATGTAGAAAGTTTTCCAAGACGTAGAACAGATCAGTAGGAGAAACTGGGGGCAACTGAGGGGTAGAATAGGCATAATGTTGGAAAAGTGGGTAGGAACATTTTATATGTTGAGGAGAAAGATTAGTCTGGTGAGGTGCATGATTTGATAACGTAATTTATATGGGGAGACATATTTAAATTACACTCCCCCAAGAGAAATATATACTCAGCAGGGAAACTGCACATTTATATGGAGAGGAAAAAGAGGTTGAAGAGCAAAGATCAGATTGCAAGAGGATAGAAAGTTAGGAGGAGGGTGAGCACCACATTTCAAAAGGTATGTAACAGTGATAAATCTAGCTCAGAGATTAAGGAGGTAAGAAGTGAAAGGAGTTTGATGTATTTGGTGGGAAAAGGGATATAAAGGGAAATGTACATGTATATACAAATACATTGAACAAGGGACAGATAGGAGTGAAGGGTGTTCTAGGAATAAAACCTACAAAAGGTATGCAAATAGAAAGGCAACTAAGTACATTTTGTGAGAGGACACCAGAGGAAACAGAAATAAGACTAGGGTAGCTGGAGAAAAAAGGGCTTTCATGTAGGGAAGGACTTGAAAGGATAGTTAGGTTATGGCTGGGCCTCTTTTGAAAAACAATTAACAAAAATTGGAAATAGGAGAAAGGTACTGGTTATTTTGCAGAGGTTTCCTTGTGAAAATTTATGGAGAAGATACAGACAGGGTCAAAAGGGAGGATATAAGAGGAAAAGGAAAAGAAAGCATAATATTAGAAGCCAAAGAAAATAGGAAAAATATTAAGCTGGAAAAAAAAACACAGAAAGATAGGATATGGAGAATATAGAGTTTCATTTACCACCTGTCCCCCTTTGCGAGGGACAGTCCCCCTTTTTGGGTAATTGTGTCCCATGAAAAAAACTAAAAAATGGCAAATTTCCTAAGATTTTAGGCTAAAACGTTTTCAAAAATCTTCTTTAATGTTGTTGTTGTCTTTCGGCTTTTCCCGGTTAGGGGTCGCCACAGCGGAACTCCGGTCTGCTAATGATTGGCAGTAGATTTTTACGAACGCCGAGGTGCTAGCTCGACATTCAAACTTCAACGAAGGCGCTCCCATTTACGCATGTCTTTCAAATGCCCACCCAACTGCGGGGAGGACATGCAAACTCCACACAGAAGGCACTCGCCGCACTCCAGCCGAGAATCGAACGGGAGAACCTCTTGCTGTGAGGCAACAACGCTACCACTTCACCACCGCAGAATTTTCTTTAATACTTAAAATATTTATTTCATATCTGAAACACCTAAATGTTATATGAAATTGCAGAATCAACTTAATTGCTTTTATTTTGGTAAAAAAGTGAAGCTTTATCCTTTGCAAAGGCCTTGGATATACAAAGAAAAAAGAAAAAAAAGGAACCACAAGCAAACACCAAGCCTTTTAATTAGAAATACTGAGCACATTCATTTTTAATTGAACCAGACTTCTTCAGAGTACAACTGTTTAAAAACACCACACTTTAAAAAGAATATATGAACCAAGGAAATCACTTCAGAAGGTATACATAAAAACGTCATGCATGCATAATCAATTACTCTTAAATAATCGCATAGAACATCCTAATGCATACCTAAATGAGCTAAACTGAATGTTGCCAACAGCAACAAATATTTGACTAAATTTAAATGTATTTATAATTATCTATTGATCCGTAAAAAAACTACAAAATTATAATGATAAATATAAATATAAATCTTGTATAATCCTTATATAAAATATATATATATATATATATATATATATATATATATCTCATTGGCAAAGCTACAAAATAGAATAATAAATAAAAGTGCCTATATAATAAAAACTATGTCCAAAAAAATAAATGAGAATTAACAAAGTACAATACAAATTAGCCTATTAACAAAATAGCAGTAGCACTAAAATGCATAAATTATATATTAATAGAATATAAAAATATAAATATAGGTATTAGATATATTCAATTCATAAATAACAGATCAAAGGAGTGGCCATGGGATCGAAAATAGCCCCTGCGTTCGCCAATTTAGTTCTAGCCTCTTGGGAAATTAATTCTCTTACACATCTTTCTGATTTCAAATATGTGAAACTGTACAGGAGATATATAGATGATGTGTTTTTTTTCTGTGGGAGGATGGTGAGCAACACCTTAATGACTTTTTGGACCACCTTTCCCTTTCAATTCCATTCCTAAGGTGTAAGCTTGCATCTTGTGGCAAGCATGCAACTTTTTTGGACACATATATTTCTTTGGACACTGTTAATTTGTCATGGGAGTCTAATCTGTATAGAAAAAATACATTTAGAAACAATTATTTGGATTTTACGAGCATGCATCCGTGTTTTATGAAACGCAACATGGCAAGGGATCAGTTCATCCGTACTTCACACTTAGTTAGTGATGATCGTTTCATTGAAGAATGTAATATTCTTAAGCTTTTATTATTGGACAGAAATTATCCTTCTCATCTCCTGGATGCACTTATTAAAGAAGTTGCTGAGGCTAGACATTTAAAATTCCCTCCCATCATTAAAAAGGGTTTCCTCCCTAAAAAATCTACAACAATTTTGGCTGTAAATGGATGCACTTTTTCTACATTTGTTAATACCAATTCTTCTTCAATTTCACATACAGAACTTGGCCCTGCTTCTGTATCCACAAATGTTCTACATCAGATAACAACCAATGATTTTTAGATGCAGGACCACGTCCCACTTTTAGTCCTGTGGCAGCTCCTCACCAAGTAAGAACCTCTTTTTCTTCATTGGCAGAACCACGTCTCCCCTCTTGTCCTATAGCAGTTCCTTTTTCAGACACACCTTCCTCCATATCTTCAACGATGTCTTCACAGTCAGATATACATGATTGGACTGTGGCTTTTCCTGTCCCTATCTGCAGGGACTCTGATGAAATTAAGAATGTTTTACTCAATAATTGGGACATTCTGACAAGCAGTCAGGAGGTTGCTAATAAACTGGGTGATGCACCTGTTTTCTTATATATAAGAACTAAATCACTTAGGGCTTCTTCTGATAACAGGGACAGTCCTTTTTTACCTAATGCCTCAGTTTTGAATGATTCTGTAAGAGGAATGTTCCCTTGTGGTTCATGTGTTACTTGCCGATATATTCATAGAGGTAGTTCATATGTATTCAAACATAATAATTTTAAAGTTACATTTAATGGCCACTATGATTGTAAATCTGAATGCGTGGTATATGCTGGTGTGTGTAATTCGTGCCCATCATTTTATATTGGCAAAACCTTGAGAAAATTGTCTTCGAGGATTAAAGAACATTTGGGGGCCATCAGAAAGAAGGACATTAGGAATGCTTTGGCCAAACACAGTTTGTCATGTACAGACTTTAATGGTTTTACTTTTTTAATTTTACAAAGAATTGAAGCTTTTATGGGTGATACTAACACACTACTTGAAGTAAAGGAGTTGTTACAGCAACTCAGATTCAAGGCAGATGCTCCGCCATGCTTGAATGAGAATCTGAATGTTAGGTGTGTTCTTAGATGGCAACACTAGTTTTACAGTTAGCAGAATTTTAATGATTTATATTTTCACTGTCTACTCACGTAGGTTTTCCTTTCTGTGAGTTCAATATGTTCTTTTGACTACTGATTGGCACATGAAGTATATTACTGTACTCCTACTGGACAGATGTCTTTGTCAACACCCACTATTAGATACTTATTGTGGTTTTCACATACACTTGTCATTTTGAAAATGTTCTTGTCACAGAATAAAAGAATGAAAGCTAATTCCACTTGCTCCTTCATTTCTTTTGTTTTAAGAAGCTTTTGAAGTAAATATAAATATAAGTTGATTGATTTTTTTTGGACATAGTTTTTATGTATACCTTCTGGAGTGATTTCATTGGTTCACATATTCTTTTTAAAGTGTGGTGTTTTTAAACAGTTGTACTCTGATGAAGTCTGTTTCAATTAAAGACAAAAGTATTCATTGTTTCTAATTAACCAACTTGATGTTCGCTTGCGGTTCCTTCTTTTTTATTTGTTTGCCTTTGTTAGCTTTTGTATTTTTGGTTAAAGGCCTTGGGTATGTTTTGTCCTGCAAAATCTCATGTTTCTAAAAAAAGTCCCACTTTGGGTATTTGAAAAGATAGAAACTCTAACAAGAATTTGGGAGAAAGAACAGCCCAGTCAGCAACATAGAGATTGAGGAAAGCATGGCTAAAAGAGTCTAGGGAGTGGGAGGAAGACTATCTCTGAGATGAAGCATTGGTCAAAATTTGTTTTTAAAATATGGTGGGTCACTTGGAGATGTTTATGCCAAATTAGTGCATGGATGGTTCAGAACTCCATTAAAAGAACACAAAGAAGGATAGGCTTTGACATCATGCTTCTAGTATTATGGCAAATGTAAACCCAATGATTAATGTGGTGATGGGTATAATGGTTAAGGTTATCACCTCCCAAACACAAGGTATATGGCTCAACCATGCCCTCCAGTTGATGTTTGTGTGGAGTTTGAATGTCCTTCCCTTATCTCAGTGGAGTCCCTCCCACATTCCTCAGTCAAAAAAAAAAAAAAAAAACATGCTGGATGCTTCCAACTCAAACCTACCTAAAAGACTGAATGGAGTCATGGGCAAAAGCACAAACTCCAGGTGGTGCAAACTGGAGAAAGAGCAGTGTAGACCAACCACTTTAGGCATCAGCTGTGGTGTTCAGTATCCACTAGATAGGAGAATATGGATCACAAACTGTTTGCTATGTCAGGGCTAGCAACAGGGTATAGAAATTGACTCTAGGTATAAAAATTGACCAATGGCCATGAGTATTTGCTGGTGATAAATGGGTTGAGGTACCAGCCTACTTTGACCTATGGCAGGGATCCATGCTAATGGTGGGAGTGATGTGTGTGCCTTCATTAGCCAGTGTGTGCCCATCATAAAGCCCAGCAGCCCTGGATCAGTAAGCTAAAGGCTGTCTGGTGTTCAGCTGCCCACTCAGGGTAAGTTACTTGGGATAGTTCTGTTACGTAAAGCTGGATGTAAAACCAATCAACCTGCCAAACATGAATAAAGAATTGTTACAGTGAATACAGGTTCACTGTCAGGATGCAGCTTTGAAGTGAATGACATGATAGTAAGGAGGAGACTGGGCAACCTGTGTATCCAGAAGACAAAATGGAAGGGTGGAGCAGCAGAAGGAGGAGGACAGACTAGAAATGATGTGAGAATTGTGAAGGTGGAGAATCTTCTGAAGAAAAGGACATTATCAGAATTAATGATAGACTTGTGGCAATCAGACTCCAGTATAAAGATAGAGCATAATGTTCATCATCTCAGCTTATGCCATACAGCAGGGCTTGATGGCAAGAAAAAGAGTGCATTTGGGTAGCAGTTACAAGATCTACTAGATAAAGCAGGGCATCATGAGTTGGTGTTGATAATGAGGGACCTAAATGCACATATCAAGACAGACAGAACAGGATATGAGGACTGAGTGGATCCACAGTCATACCTCTCAACTGTACAGATTTTCACAGAATGTCCAGATTTTTTGCTCATATGTTTTATCTGTTCCTCATAAAATGTGTGGTTTTCTGGCAAATGACTGGGATAATCTGAGGACTGACATTACTAAATAATGACATACCCTTGAGTTACAGACTTCAGATCCTTCAGAAAATGTATGTTAAAACAAACCCTGTTACTCTAGCAACTTTCTAAATTTATGAGAGCAATATTTAAAATATGTCCCTATTTTGGGGCCTTTGACCCACCCCTACCCCCACCCCCCATTTTGTCAGGCTTTGCCCAGATTTCTTGCACTAAGAGGTTGAGAGGTATGGATATGTGTCTATATGGGTGAGATAAAAGGAATAAAGAAGGAGATGATATACCTATGTTATGACAAATGGCTTGATAGTGGCCAAGGCATGGTTCAGCAAAAGAGGTAGTCACAAGAGTGGACAACATGCAACTCGGGTAGATTTCCATCTAGTAAAAAAAATGCATATTTCAGATGATGGTATATTAGGTTGGGAAGAATGGAAATATATTAAGGAACTGAATCTATGAACGTTATTACACTATTAAGAGGAAAGATGAAAGTAATACATTGGCAAAACACAATATTGTTTGTAGAAACGTTCATAATTTTTTGTTTTTTTTATATTAGAGAAAAATGACAAAGATTTTAGTGGGATAGATTGGATAATTTTCTTTTTATGAAGATCTGGTTTGTCAAATTTCATTAGAGACTGATAAGTTCCCTTGTTTGAATCTTTTTATCCATTAAAAGTGTCTTAAAAATGAAGCAGAACATCAGTAAATTAATTGTATTGTTTTTTTTTTATCACATGACATTTTAATTAACATATATAATGATGTTATGGAAGAGTTATTAGTTTATTCTGAGGGAGTCCTGTATCTTGTTAGATGAATGCAGTCAATATTTATTAAACATTTTTTATTTTGCTGGACATGACTGTGCAGTTTGCAGTTTGCAGTCATTAGTATAATTGTTTATCTATAGCTTCTGCCAACCTTTATATCTCAGAATAGTTCAAAAAGAAATTACTCCAGTTCAGAACCATCTGGAACACCACTGGTAACCCTGATGAGACAGACAAGTAAATCTCACTCAGACTTGATGCATCCTATTGCTTAACCATTTTTTTACTTTTTGAAATAGACTGGCATTTAATGTTTTCAATTTGTCAATTATTTTTTTAATGCCGAATAGTACTGAAACCATAGCAAGTTAAAATAAGCAGGTACTCAATGTCATGCTATCAAGTCTGATTTACCCCTTCAAAGAATCCCAAATGACTTTAAAGACAAAAATCTCACCTTAACAAACCCATACTGTTCCATATCTGCCAGAAGTAGGTCACTTCTGCCACATTAGGTAAGCTCCACTACTTTCTCCGTCAGTTTACATAGAATAATACTGATGCTGATGGGCAGATAAACGTTTGGATCTGAAGTGCCCTTCCTTTGTGAATGGGTACAGCTACTGCTTGTTGCCATAGATCAGGGGCATGTCCATTTGCTAACATTTTATTTAACATGATTAATAAGAGCTCTGTTGGGTTTTCTTTGACACTGTATAGGAAAAACATTAGGTACGAGTACATTGTCCCATGAAACTCAAGATTTTATTTTTTCTTATGATACCAGTTAGCATGCCAGTAGTTATATAAGGTATGTACCCTTTTCTTTGCTTATAGTAAAGTTTGAAAAAATTGATTGTAAATTCATTCAGTACATCATGTGGCTGGGTGATCACTTTCTTGTTAACTGGCAGTGTTATAATCACATTTGTTTCTCTCTACAGAGAACTGATGTAATTAAATAAAACCTTATTATTGCTTAGACCACTAAGACCAAACTGAGTCATAGTTAGAGCTGGCAGATTTGATAAGAAATGTAAGTATATTATTTAATATATTATTTTTATAACTAGAATCATTTTAGAAAGCTATTGAATTTAGCTCTTTGTTTTTGTCTTATCAGTATGTGTCCATGAATTCATGTGTTAATGTCATAGATCTCATTGACAATGTCATTTGCTGGCTTATTAGGGTCATAGAGGATAGTATCCCAGTTTGTTTTCATACATGTGTCATTTCCTGCATCATAGACTGCATTAGCAAAGAATAGGATGGATGATTTATTTATGAGTGAGTTTAATTTGCACTTGGATTACAGATGTTGGTATCATAGCCTGTGTGAAAGAGGGTAAAGCCAGTGGTATGAAGCAAAAGGATCTTAGGTGTATTTGTACAATATTCAAGATATTGCCATTTCTCACTGGATTTCATATAATTTTCTCCAAATTATTTTAATTAACATAGTCACTTAATATTTGGGTATGTTCCTTAGCTACCAGGTAGTTTACCCAGTCAATGCATGGGTAGTGAAATCCCCCAATATGTTTATTGATTTTACATCCTGGAAATTAGTGAGGAAACCCTCGTTCTCTATAGCGGGCATAACAGTGCAGTGTAAATTCTTTTAAGATTGTCTTCAGTACCATGATAGGCCTTACATTCACTGGTACCAAGTTGCTTGATTCATACTTGCTCAAGCTTCATTGATTGAGAAAAACTCAGTTCATTTTTTTTATTTGACTCCATGGAAGAGTAATGTGTTTGTGCTCAAAACATACTGCTTTTCATACACAGTTCCAGCCACCCAGAAAGAAAAAGCAAGATTTTTCCTGTATATAACTGATCACCCTTTCTCTAAGAAGAGTGGGTTTTTAGAATGAGAATAATAAAGTAAAGATGCGGTGGGATATATGGACTTGCACAGCCATAAAAATGCTGTTTTGTTTATTTAGTTTTAGCCAGTAGTAAATTTGTACATAAATCATAAAGCTTTGAATAAATTTATATTGAGGTTTAACATACTCAAGCTGTCATTTTTTTAAAGTTCAGATATGCAATTGAGGATGGCATTGTGTAACTTTGACACAGTACACCCCAATACCAATGTCATTATTTATTGTATTTATTGTATTAGGAATTTCTAGTTTTAAGTAGTTTTCTTGGCTTTTGGATTTTAGATAATGATTTCCAAAACTTGAGACACCTTTGTCATATTAGAAATGTTAATAACACTGGCAATTTTGTTTCTTTACCATATCTGTGCACCGTTAGTCATTATAGCTAGCTCACTTGCATTAGAGATATACACCAATATGCAATATCAGTTTTTTAGTTAGAAAAATGTAAAAAATATTTATAAATGAAGAAACATGAATTGCATCTCATTGATTACTGTAGACTATTCTTAGCACCATGCTGGCCATGTCATGAGCAGGGTTTATTGTAATGAAAACTTTTTTACACATCGAAAAAATATAGTGCTTTCTTTCTAACTCAGTAACAGATTATATATACCTGTCTAGCTTTTTCAATGGTCTACAATTCTTTTTGAAACACCTTAAAATATCAATCAGTAACATGAGAATACAAACATTACTAGGAAACAAAACAAACCATAATAACAATTTCAATCATTATTGTAATGCAGTATGCATATGTTTTCTTTTTAAATGTTTTCATTCAGTCCATCATTATAAAAGTGCTCAATCCCTGCTTTCCCTAAAACTTCACTCCTCCCC
>NC_056740.1:234301413-234361413 GCF_019279795.1 Protopterus annectens | reverse complement strand
TGGAAGTTAGCCAGTTGCCCCTAAAAAGGCAGATATAATGTGTAAAGTTCCCCAGTCTTTTAAATTTTATACATTATTACCAGTCTTGACCCAGCTGCTATAGCTTTAGTTGACCCACTGCTGCTAAGCACTTAGTTAATTTCGATCCTGTTCTTTCTGATAAAGATGGGAAAATTATTGATAGGTATGGAGAAAAAGGTGTCTACTTCTGCAGCTTTCATTTTCAAAATGTTGAATTGTCAGGCTCATATGTTAAAGTTTGTTTTGACAAATTGTGAAAGTTTGAGGGATGTTTTATCTGCAGTTTCTTCTTGTGAGGAAAATCTGCTTTAAATAACTTAGCTTCTTCTACTGCACAGGTCACTATTTATTGTTTGCTGTGTGCATATGACTGTTTTGATACTTCTTCCAGGGCTACCAGCATTGATACTGTTTTAAGGAGGTTTGCATGGCTGCATTCTCAGAACTTCTCAGATAATGTTAAAAATGAGATTTTAATTTCTCCCTTTGATAGATTTAATATTTGACCTCTCTGCTGCAGAGAGGATCAAAAAGTATGATGAAAGTGGCAAACTGATCCAGGGAATCTCTAAGATATTTCAGCCCTCGTTTTCCAAATTATCCAAGGGATTTTCTGTCTCCTCATTCAATTTTGGCAAAAAAGCAGATTAAACAGTTTAAACAAGATTCAGGTAAACAGACATATAAGAAGAAATGGCTAGAGGGTTCCAAAAAGAAGTCTTGAACCAAAACCAAGAACAGTTCAACAAGTCTGAATGACTATTCAGGAGTCATTGTGGCCCCCTCACAGGATGTTTTATATCAGATATGAGGCCTAAGTAACTTAGTTAGTATTTAACCTATATGCTTTCTTATTTTTTTACTTTTAAAGGAGTGTGACCATAGGTCAGGGGGAAAAATAATATATCGTTCTGGGTTCATCTGATAGTTTGTTACACCAAAATGAGCTTTAATTGTAGTTGTAATTTTGTGAAGGTCTGTATTTATGTTGGTTAAGTAAATGTCTACATCATCTGCATAAGCAGTGAAAAGAATTTGGATGTTAAGGAATTTACGTTGATTGTGATATGTTCTTTGAGTAATATGCAAAAATAATGTTTTTCTGTGCAAATTAAACAAGTCTGGAGAAAGTAGACCTCTCTGTCTTACTCAACTGTGCAAGGATATAGGTTGTGTGATTAATTTATTTACTCGCAGCTATGTAGATGGATTAAGGTATATAATTTTTACATAATTTATAAAAGCCCCAGGAGCATTACATTTGTTTAGATCTTTAAACAGGAATTAAATATTTACTCTGTCAAAAGCCTTACTGCGGTGGTGGTGCTGCGGTAGCGTTGTTGCCTCACAGTAAGACGTTGTCCTGTTCGATTCTCAGCTAAAGTGTCTTCTGTGTGGAGACATGCGTAAATGGGTGTACCTTCATTGATGGTTGTGCGTCAGGGCTGGCAACTCGGTACGTAAAAATCTACTGCCAATCATTAGCAGACCGGAGTTCCGCTGTGGCGACCCCTAACCGGGAAAAGCCGAAAGTTACAACAACTCTGTCAAAAGCCTTAGAAGCATCAATTAAGAGAGCAAATTGAGTCATGCTATTTGGAGTTTTTAGGCTTTCGAAGTATGTAACATTAGTCTTTGAGCAGTCATTTGTCTGTGTTTAATGAAACCCAATTGATAAGGAGATATAATCTTATGAAGAATGTTTTTTTAATTTGTTGTCAAATATAGATGTTAATATTTTGATATCAGTATTCAATAAGGCTATGGATCTATAATTTGAAATGTTGGTGGAAATCTTACTTGGTATTAAAATGAATATAGTCTTAGACAAAACAAGGAAAGGGTCTGAAATATCATTGTCTAATATATAAAGAAAGAATGGAGAGATTTTAAGGGTCCAAATGGAAAGATGATAAGGGTTTGAATGGAGAGATGATAAGTCAGCAAACAAAAGAGAAAAGTATTGCTGGAATTAAATTCATCTTCAAGTCTTGGTGAGTATCTTTACAAGGTGGACCCTGTTTTGTACAAAATCTCACCAAGATGACACTGATATATAGACCATATTTTATATAGCATATATCATGGACAGAAGTAGGTTAAAAAATAAAAAAGTTAGCCCAGTGCACAAAACCCAGGATAAAAAAGTGCCTGGTCCTGGTAGGCACACTGATGTCAGGACTGAAAAAAAATGACAGTGTAGAGTCCTCAAATCATGGAAATATTCCTACAGTGGTGCTAGGCCAAGGCTAAGGGGAGGATGGCCCCCTGTTGTAGAATGAAGTAGCAGTCCACAAAAATCATAAAAACTGATAGGCCAAAAGAGAGCCATAAAGAAAATATAGCGGACTGTTGAGGAAAGAAAGAAATTATGTATTGTTACTATTATGCAAGAAGCCTGGAATTTCCATACAGAAGATATACAAAAAGATTAAGAGAGAGAAATTAGTGGAAAGAAAAATACTTCCACAAGAAAAACTGTCAGAAGCTTCAAATAAAAACTGTTCATTAATACAACAGATTTATGAAAAACATTATATAGACCAAGAAACCTTGAGCCGTTTTGGAAAACGAAGTGACTGAGGAAGTGAGAAAATATAAAGAACAAAATCTAGACTTTTGAAAAGTATAAAAAAATATGGACATGGGAAAGAGAGAGATCTGAAATGTTGCAATATTTATGCAAAGGAGAAAGCCAAATTAATCAACACAAAAAGGCATTCCCAAAGATATTTGAAGACCAATATAGGCAAAGTCATCCAGATATGTAAAAGTTCACAATAAAAAATAAGATCACAAAGAGGAAGATAGAACAGAATATTAGTAAAGTATAAGTTAAAAAAATTGAAGTTGAAATTATGGAATACATGCGAAGTGAAGGATTTACTGTAGAAAGTCTAACACAGGTTATATCATAGCATGATGGAACAATCCTCCTCAAATTTGATTATGTGTATAAATCATGGGACTGCATATATATCTGCTGACCTCACAAGACCCAAACTTAGTGAAAGTTTTGAAACATGAGGAGAATAAGTCTAAGATGACTTCCCTGCTTAGTTTAATAGAAGCTTATCAATGTCAAGTGGGAATGGAAATAAAAAAATAAGTGGATAAAACTCAGGCAGCAACTGAATGTGCCAAAAAAAAAAAAAAAAAAACAACAAAAGAAAGAATATAAGGCGAAGGATCAGATGAGAAGGCAAGAAATGTAAAAAATGCACAAATATATCCTAATGGCACTTATTGCCACAAAGGTTTTTATATACATTTACATGTTTTTATTAAGTACCACAGTATCATAGGTACTAGTTTAGCTGCCCTTATAGACCATTTTAAGTCTAGCCAATTTCCATTTCAGAGGTAAGACTCAAACCCTGTATTCTGTGACTGGGAAGTAAATACCATAACCATTATACCAAACCCATCAGTAAGAGAGAACAACACAACGATTGTGCCACATGCCCATAAATGCCTATGAGTAGCTAAGAATACAAGGTTTTTGTTAAGAAATGCCTGTCAGTGGTTAAAAAAACAACTAGTATCTAAAAATATTGTACATTATGATTTAAAGAAAATGGTTTATGCTTGGAGTTCTCCGATATTTTAACATCAGTCATAATTTACCCAAGACCTGTAGTTAAAATATGACATATTACTATTAACATCCTGGAAGACCTCAGAAAATATCATTTAAGAATTAAAATTCACAAAGAGCAATTATTGTTTTTATCTTTGATGCTAAAATGCTAGAAGGTTGTTAGTTCTATTCTCACACCAGGTGCTTAGATTGATTTTTTTAGTACTGACACTGCAGGGCAGTGTACAGGGTGTATTACTCAGTGTATCACCCATCTGATGAAATGTTAAAATGTGTTCCTATCTGCCTGGGTTGCAGGTAGTGCAAGTGAATGTAAAAGATCCTATGGCACTTAGAAAATAGTAAGGGACTTTCCTCAGTGCCCTGGTCAGACTTCCTTTAGTCAGTATGAACGCCCCATGGGTATCCACTGAAAATAGGCCATAAGCTTAGAGGGGTTAACTGGGTCAACAAAACATACATAAAAAAGAATGATAAATGTTCACTGTTTATAAATAAAATTAAACTTTTAAGGCAGAATTATTCTTAATTGGTATTTAAATAGGCAAGTTTGACTATATGCTGAACTTCCATCCAGTCTGCAGAGATTCAAAATTATTCTGGAGTTATCTCTTTTCAGAGGTAAGCTCAGAGCTTGTTGTTTTGAGTTAGACAATCTACACACGGAGGATAATCTCAAGTCTATGACATCTTATTCACAGTTCTCTGCCTTGCACTTCACTTGTCTGTGTTGGCATTGCTCAGTTGAACATTTTTTTTTAACTTTACTTGTTTGTTGACTAGGTAAACCACTAGACAATGTGTCCTTCTTCAGGGGTGATCTGGTAGCAGTGCCTGGTTAAATTAATGGATCAGAGTCACACAGGTGACAAATAAAGAAGGAAGGAATCAAACCTCTGCCATGGGTACAGGAAGCAACTTATTAACAGCTCAGAGCTTTAGACCACTGCACTAACTGCCAGACAACATTGATATATTTACTCTAAATGTGAAAATGTGTTGCCTTTGATTTAATTTCGACTTTCTAAAACACCAATTTCAAAATATAATACTACTTTACCCTTATGCCAGCTATCAAAAGAAGGTAAATCAAAATGGTTTCACAGAAAACACACATTAATTTCTGCTAAACATGTAAAAGGACTGTTTGAATTGATAGCTTTCCCTTTAAGAAGCCTTGTAAGCTTAATAAAACGAGCCTTTCTGAAACAAATTAGCAGCCAGAAGCTTATGAAAGATACGGCTGCTTTCCTGTACCCATGTTCAAGGAATGTCACTACTTAAGGCTTCATTCACAAAATGCTCTAGTAGTGATTTATTGATAATTCTCTAGAGATCAGAGATGAATGGAGCCCTGTTACCACTTGAATGTGTAGTCTGAGGCCAGCAGGTAATGATTATTTTCTTTATTTGTAACCTACTGCAAGGGAGGGGGCACACATTGGGGTAAAACAATGTGAATAGTTGCCCAATTGCTGTTAAATAAAGCTTAGAAGCAAATAGAAGGTGACAAGCAATAATTCAGGACACTGCTTATATCATATGGATTTAATAACCAAATCCAAATGATATTGCTGTACTGGGGAAACGTGTGTTGGTCAGCAAGCCTCACACATGCCAAATAAGAATCAGCAATTTATATTAAGCTTACACCTTTTTGTCACTACTATAAACTGAATTGTAATTGCAGTGTGAGGGTCATGAAACTAAACATAAGAGCAAATGCTAAAGGTGAAGGTCTGAAATCCATTCATGCCTCTAGGAAGCTATTTCTGAAGCTTAGGGAGCCACACATTGTAGCAAATAAAGGCTCTTTGATAATGACTGTTTTAAATTAGTTCCTTATTCTGTAGCAGGGGACCATAACACTGATGAAAAAACTGTGATTCATCTACAAGCAGAATGCTACTGATCTTAAATACATAAGAGCAAGCAATTGACATGGAATTCCTAATCTTTAGACTCAGTATATGCGGCTGTAATATCTACACTTCACATCAAAATCTGAACATTTAATAAACTGAAAGTAGTACCAACAGGAAGGGGACAATATCACTCATCAGTATCAGCAAAGGGAGGAAAATTTCACAATAAGTACAAAATACTTTGAATGAATAAATAAACTGTGTTGCAAAATATATTTAACTTAAAAAGTAGAGAATAATAATAAAAAAATAACATTAATAGAATTAAAAGTGTGTTCACAGTGGAATACATAGTCACATAAGAAACCCACAGAATATCATTGTAAATACAAAGTACACGTCTGATTCATTTGTGTATTTCTGAGAAGCTACATTTGCACACAGAATGTGTCAGACCGTGGACAATTTACAGTTCATGAACGGCAGCATGGTAAGGGAATTCAAAATGCTCCAGGTAATACCAGAGAAATGCTTAGACCTTTCATCTACTACAGCCAAGTAAATGAATACTTTAGAGCATTTTAATTGTCTCACACATTTATCAGATGTTATTACTCTCTCTCTCTCTCCATGTATGCATAAAAAGCTGGGTTTAGCCTTACAGCATTGTTTAATGGTATAATACAATTCACCTGAAGGACTAGTTTTAATTAACACTATGTGTCCATGAAAATGTTCATATTGTCGTTTTAGAAACTTGCAAACAATTCAGCATATCATACTATTTATTTATTTATTTATTTATTTATTTACATTTGTTGACCGGGAGTGTCTGACTGGACATAGGTCCATTTTCAGTGGAGGCCCAGGGAGAAAAGCTCCACAGTTAAAATATACAAGACAGTAGTTATATTGGATTTACATAGCAATTAACAATTTGATCAACATAGCAATTAAAAATTACAAACATAGTTACAGATGAAGAACATAGTACATCAGTAGACAACTAGAATCTTTATCATCTGCGAAGTACATAACAGACATTAACAATTGTTACAATAAGAAGTTCCTGCTGTATAATAAGTAGTTAGGCTTATGAGCATCCGAGCTTGCTATAATCAAGGTAGTTATTGGGGTGGAAAGAAAGGTAGTGGGTGGATGGGGTGGGTGATATTAGAGGGTGATACTAGAAGTGAGAAAAGCAAAACATACACTAAGAGGAGATATTAAACTAAATTATAATTGTTGGGCAGATCTACTCCAAGAATGAACAAAATCCCTCCTCATTACATCTGATAATTTATTGGAAACTGTTGCTTCATGCAAGCATCTAATTATGATCATTGTTCATTGTATACTATTTTAGCATTACAGACCACCTGACAAATAAGCTAAACAGCTTCTGTGTCACTCACCATAGTTGTGCTGGTGTACCATGCAGGACTCAATGTTTTCTCAGTGATATAGTACAGCACATTTGTCTATTTATTTGTTTATTTTACATGTGTTATGCTGCTGTTATGGTGCTTTTCTGCTATGTACATTTTTGTTAAAATTTATTACTACTTTTTCACAGTTAATTTGATCATGAGGGCCTTTTATTTAAGTTATAATCCTACATTCTACATGCTATAGTCGAGTCCCCAAATAATGTGGACATGCTACAGAAGGGCCTCACTGACACTGAGATGCCTGGTGTCAGAGCCATGGCCTCAAGCTCAATGCCAAAAAGTGCATTGTTATCCCCTTTGGTAAAAACTCTGTACCCATGAACTACCACATAGGCAGCAGTCTTCTTAATGCCAAATGTGTGATAAGAGACCTTGGAACCCAGGTGGACATTAGTCTCTCCTTTGATAATCACATTGCCACAGTAGTCAGGAAATCCTTCTACGTGGCACACCTCATCACAAAAGGGTTCTCATCCAGGAAAAAAGAGGTCATTGTTCCCCTCTTCTCGACACTCATTAGACCCATTATAGAGTACAATGCCCCTTTTGAAATGTACCTCACAAGACATCTGCAGCAGCTGGAAAGGCCACAGAAGTATCTCACAAAGAGGATTACTGGCCTCAAAAAGATGCCCTACACTGACTGTCTCAAAAAACTCCAGCTTTACTCTGTAGCATATCATCTACTCTGAGGTGATCTCTGCCTAATATATAAAGCTATGTCAAACCCAGAGCTGTTGGACATGCTACAACTAAAGAAATCCCAATCCCTCCAAGCTACACAGTCTAGGGACCTAAACCTTGTCACCACAATAAACAGGACATGCTGGAGGGATAGATTCCTGTCCCAGAGACTTCCCATACTCTGGAACAAGCTACCCATCTATGTCAAGCAAAGTTCCTCATTAACACTCTTCAAGAAAAATCTTGATGAGTGGATGGGAAATAGGAAATACACCCCGGGGATCACTTCTGTGGCTCTGCTCAACAGGGGCACAGGAAATTAACTTTCTTGGGTTGGCATAAGCCAGGGAACTTTGTTGGCTAGGCTTACTTAGGCCCTTGGGCCGATAGCCTAGTACCTACCTATAAGCCTATGAACCTATGAACATGTCTTAAAAATGCAATGGCCATTGGTACACCATCACTAATTACAGCACACTGCAGGCAGCACTAAAATAACATAACATAATGTGATGTCCCCACACTGGGCCAGTGATCAAGGAGCCTGAATCCTCACCACTGACACTAAAGAGAGATGTGCACTTGGAATACAAATAGATGCACTCACTATTTCCAGATGCAGCTCTCTGCACCAAGTACAATTCCCCTTAAGAGCATACAGGGATCGCAGTCAACCTGGGGTCTGGATTTCTTTATATCTGTCTCTCTCCAGGGCCCCAGTAAGACTCCCCACTGGTACAGCTATAGGGTTAGGTCCTCAGCCAAGTGCCCAAGCCAAGTCCTCCAGCACCCTCTCTGTGAACAGTGCTTCATGTCCCTGTTCCAAGTATCTGATACATACACACTGTGAGATTTGATTCACACACACACACACACACACACACACACACACACACACACACACACTTGGGAAAGGCTGTCACAGATTTACCTGCTGTGCTCCCTTCTGCCCAGAGTGTAAGGTAGTTATCACTGCTACCAGACACTCCACAAACAGCTTCTCTAAGCCCCTTAACAAAGGGTGTCAAATTCTACTGTGTAATATTAATACTAATACAAATGGTAGTAGTTGACCAAGACAGCTAGGCCTTCAGGAGTGGCCCACACAGTCATACGTACATCTCAATTGTACAGATTTTTGCATCATATTTTTGGTCTGTTTTTCATAAAATTGTGGTTTTCTGGCAAGTTAGTGTCAAATAATTCAAGATTGAAGCTAGAAAATAATGATGGGCATTGGAATTTCAGACTTCATACCCTTTAGAAAATTCATATTAATGCAACACCTGTTATTCTATCAACTGTCTAAGTTTGTAAGAGCTATAATTAAAATTTGTCCCTATTTTTGGGCTTTTGTCCCACTTTTATTTATGGCTTTGTCCAGATTTCTTGCTCTAGGAGGTTGAGAGGTATGCACACAGTGTCACCAAATAAACATAAGCACTCTCAAAGGTTAAATACTTTCTACAAGGAACAGACACAATAAAAGTTTTAAATATATTTAATAAATAATAAAAGAATATGAAAATACTGAATATATATTTACAGTAAACCACAGGGTTCAAAACACAGGAAATATTGGAAATAACACTAATGGACAGAGCTTCACTATATTCCAGACTGAATCTAGGAGAATTACTATCTCCTGCTTACTTAATAGAGCATGGCAGATGATGTGGTGAATGGTCCTTCTTGTCGTCAGGCTCAAGACAAAATACTCAATGCTGAGAGAACACTCAATGTAATATCTAGAACATAATTTCCAAGATGACTGGCAGAATGTCCTCATCTGGTCACCTGACTCTAAGTTCTCACAGTATCCCCTTTGAAGATGAGACAGCAATTTAGCATAGATGGCTACGATATATGCCTAAATGTTTATGGCAGTGCCTGGGGCTTCTCCTCTTTTTACTGCGCTAATGAACAAAGGCTTCTTCCAGAACTACCATCTCTGGTCCTATTCAGCACAATGAGGTGCCATGTTTATTGCTTAACAGCTAATTTAATTTCAAGGATTTTCCAAAACTAATTGGACTGAGGTTAACCGCTTCTCTTCCAGTGTCCTTTGCTAACATATATACATACAGTCTCACATGTATATTCCTCTGTCCAGCAGGACCCACTGTTGATACATTTTTTAACACTAGCAACTTTAAAAATTCATTTTGATATTCAAATGCCATACAGTTCTAATACATTTGCAACAAAAGCATTTGTGCAAGTCAGTTTGGTATTCAAATGCCATACAGTTCCAATACATTTGTAACACAAGCATCCTGGGCACAGTTTGATATTCAAAGAATATCATTCTTTACAAAACTCCAGCTAGCTATGCTGGCACTAGCTCATATCATCACCCCCCCACCCGAAGACTCAAGCTAGCTTTTCAAGTCACCCTTGAGAAATGTGGCTTGAGGGAAATAAGCCTGTCTGGAATATGTTACCCCATTCCTTGTCTTGAGACCCCATCTGCATTGGCATTGCTGACCCCACTGCAGTGTTGTACTGTCATATCATATGACTGCAATCCTAAGCTCCACCTTAATAACTTGCCATTTTGCTGGCTGGCTCTATGTAGGCATGTTAAGAGATTGTGGCCTGTAGCTGCTGTGAATTTCCTTCCATACAGATAAGGCTGAAGTTTCTACAGTGCCCATTCTATGGTAAGACATTCCTTTTCTACAGCTGCATAACATTCCCCCCTGGGTTGGAGTCTACAGCTGAGATATACCACTGGGTGCTCTTCACTCTCTGAGGAAACATGGCTAAGTACAGCCCCCACCCCAGGGTTTGAAGCATCCACCTGCACAACATATTATTTGCTGTAATCTGAACTGGCTAACACAGGGGATCCTCCCAAAGCTCCTTTAAGCTTCTGGAATGCCTGCTGACATGCTGTGGTCCACACTACCTTATTTTGCCTGTTTTTCCTCATCAGGTCTGTGAGGGGAACAGCTATTGTACTATAATTGTGGGCAAACTTTATATAGTACCCTGCTGTCCCTAAGAATGACCTCACCTGCTTTTTGGTAATAGGGGCAGGCCATGCTTGAATGCCTTTCTCTTTGGCAAGTTCTGGCCTGATCTTACCACTCCACACTCTATGCTCCAGGTAGGAGACCTCTGTCATGTCCACCTGACACTTACTGGGCTAAATGGTCAACCCTGCCCTTTGCAGTCTATCCAGCATCTCCCGGACATGATGACGGTGCTCTTGCCAGGAATGACTGTAGATGGCAATATCATCCAGGGAAGCAAGGGCATTATCTCCTGCACCTGCTAGGATACAATCTACCAGCCTCTGGAAAGTTTATGGAACATTTTTCATCCCAAAGGGCATCATTGTGAACTCATACAATCCAAAAGAAGTCACAAAGGATGATCTCTCTCTAGCGTTGGAAGTGAAGGACACCTGCCAGTAGCTCTTGGTCAGATAAACATTGGTCAGATACTTAGCCCTACCAAACTTTTCTAAGGCTTCAACTATCATAGGCATGGGGTAAGCATCTCCCTCTGTTTGACTATTTAGTCTTCTGTACTCCATACAGAACCTGGTGCTGCCATCCTTCTTTGGTACTAGCTCCAGTGGGGAGGCCCAGGGACTGCTGAACTCCTGGATTACTCTCAGTTCCAATATTTCTTCTATCTCCTCCCTCAGAGTCTTTCTGACTTGCTCAGACACCCTGTAAGGGAACTGCTGTAAAGGTATTTGGGGCCCTGTAGCCACATGGTGCTGCACCAGGAGGAGCTAACACAGACAAATGATTCATGATTCATGACTGAGGCACACAGTCTACAAATGAATTCAAAAGTGTGTCTTTATTTTGGCCTTCTGTAAAGTGGAATTCCCTTCTAATTACAACATTGACAACACACACCCCTATGCTGAAACCCAGTGGTGCAAGACCTGGGAACACACATAGATGGCAAAATGAACTTTGACTGCCAAGTGTCCACAGTGGTATGAAAAGGCTGCATTGTGCATATCATAAGTCATGCCATCTTATTCAAATCTGAGGATTACATAACAGCACTGTACTTGAACCTCATCAAAACACTAATAGAGTATAATGCCCCCTTTTGTGTGCACCTCACCAGACATCTGCAGCAGCTGGAGAGAACACAGGTCATACAAAGCATGCCATGATATATTTGGACAGACTGAAAGCCATATCACTGTAATCTGTATCATATAGGATGAGGTGACTTCTGCCTGGCCTTCAGGCCAGTCTCTGACCCTGCCCTGGTGAGAATAGTGCATACCAACAAATCAGATATCAGACTCTACTGAGGAGAATATTCGAATAGCAGTATCCCACACACTGTTGTAAAAGGCTCTCTCTAATGGCACACAAGTGCACAAACAAACCCCAGTTGACTGCAGTGAGAATAGACCCCCTACCTGTCTAAGTACATCAGCTACAGAACTATGTATTTAAGGCAAGCGCCACAGCTCAACCTGACTTAAGGAGTCTCAGCCAACACTTTTTAGGTGATAGCATCAGCAGTGTCTGCTGAGGAGAATATGTTAATAGCAGTGTCCCATATGCTGGTGTAAAAATGCTCTCTTTAATGTCAAACAAGTACACAAATACACATACACCACACACACACAAACACACACACACACACACACACGCACACACACACACACACACACACACACACACACACACACACACACACACACACACACACCAGTTGACTGCATTGAGAACAGAACCCCTACCTAAATACACAAACTACAGAGCTCAGTACTTTAACACAAGCATTATGGCACAAGTCTGCTTTTACAGTGCTGCAGGACAACTTATAGTGGATGACATCACTAGTGGATGTTGGAGAAAAGATGTTGGGAGACCTGCGATAAATTGATGTGTAGGCATGTGCAAGTGTCAAAATACTGTCAGTCCATTGAACTGGAGTGGTAACTGTAGGAATACACTTATGTTCTTCTGGCTAGATAGACACATACACACACACACACACACACACACACACACACACACACACACACACACACACACACACACACACACACACACACACACACACACACACACACACACACACACACACACACACACACACACACCAGTTGACTGCAGTGAGAACAGATCCCCCTACCTATCTAAGTATGCAGACTACAGAGCTCAGTACTTTATGCAAGTGCCATGGTACAAGTCTGACTTTTACATGGTTGCAGGACAACTTATTGTCGATGACATCAGCAGTGGATGTTGGAGAGAAAATGTTGGGAGGCCTGCATGAATTGGATGTGCAGTCATGTAGAAATGTGAAGATAGTTCTAGTTCTGCATGTTACCAGACTGATGTGCATTGCATATCATAAATGTGTTACTATTTTATGTAGTGTAGTTGATGTATTTGTAAACAAGTACTGAGATATCAGGTTTGCAATGCATGGGGGGAGGTAACATATGGCTGCATTTTAAATATGTGACATACTCTTAGATAGGGCCTTCATTTTGTTATGTTTCCACATATGGTTTCATGGCATGAAGAGTAAATGGACAGTAAACAGCATTAATACATGCTAATATTTCCTTTGCATAGTGCAACAGAGAGCAGAGCATTTGCCTTATGGCTGGCAAAGTGTTTGCACATGTGAGATGCACATTTCCATTACTTTCCCTGTTTGCATGTAGTTAACCTGTACATGCATGTGGGGCTCATTGCTAAAATTATGAGAGTTAGTATTCAGTATATGAAACACACCTGCTGCTTAGCTGATTTTGTGGCAGCAGGTATAAATGCATTGGCACATTTCTTTTTGAGCCTAGATATTACTGGGTTTGAATTCAGGATTATCTAATATTTTAAAATAAACACTGATAATGCAATGGCATTATTTATTATAGTACACTCAACATATGTTACTGTGTGTTGACATAGTGCAGCCAGGTTAAGCAGCATTGCACAGAGTTAATCACAGAATTGTAGAGCCACTCACCATAGCTTGGCAATGGTGCATGATGCTAAACTCTGCACAAACACAGAGGCCAAAATGTGAAGGGATGCTTTTGTTTGTACTTATGTGTGTTGTGTGTGATTCTATTTGTTGACCAGATTATAGGTGTTAAAATGGGGTAGATAGGAAAGTGGTAAAGGAGCAAGCAGGGGGAAGAACAAAAGGAAAGCAATACAGGAATGTGCAACAGAGAGGTAAGAAAGAACCATTGCTTTCCATTTCTTCAACAGTGTAAACTGAAAATTTGTGCAGAATATTAGCTGAATTTGGACTGTCACCTCCAAAAAGAGAGGTGACAACAATGTAATCATGTTGTATAGCCAACTGGATTGAATCAAGTTTGTCAAGAAGACATGTCTGCAAAATGGAAAGCTATGTATGAGACGATATTTTTTTTTTGTTGGACAGGTGCCCATTTTTTTTTTAATTCAGTAAGAGAAGAATGCAGGTTAAGGGCATTGGTATTTCTGGGTCAGATAAGTTGGGTAGGTGAGGGAACAAATGCAAACAAACAAGACAAACAACACAAGACACATGGATAATGAGGGACACCATAATTGGAGTGAGGGAGTGGACAACCCAGGCTCATACCCATCAAACATGGAGACAGTGAGAATCTAGTCTTCACCCACTGGACTGTCATCAAACCTGTCTCCTTACTCCAATGATGGCTGGAGTGATTGACATCTTCTCCTGCTACAGACCATGAGGAAGAGAAGTCTCTCCATGCAGTGGAAGTGTACACCAGTGGGGCAGTACACAACCCTGGCATCTCCTAGCAGGTGATGAAATTCCCACCTCCGCCACTACTGCCAGAGGGTACCACAGCACCAGCTGCTGGTGCAGTACTACTTGAGGGCACAGGTAGTCCATGTGCAACAGAGGCAGTGCTGCCAGGTTAGGTCTTAGATGTGCTGGGCATCGGTGCTGTAGTTGGTGGAATGGGGGCAGGCTGACCCACTGGCTCTGCCCTACCTCACTATGCTGTGAAGCATTTAGTTATTTGTTACAGATGGATAACATGGAGACATTTTGATGACACATAATAGAAAATAAAAAAGAGATAAAGGTTAAGGTGAGAGAGAAAAAGAGATAAAATTAGTACCATCATATGTGACATGAAATGCATTATCACAATTATATGACTATTTTATCAGAAATATTACATTTAAGTATACATCCTAACAACTACAAACTATATTTACAGATTGCTCAAAGTAATCCTTGAAACGTGCATATATTGCACTTATGCTTCATCCTGTTATACAGATTACAGTTAACAGCAGGGCATTTATGTCACTTCTATAGAGTTTAATTTATGTAATATTATTGAATGAATGCAGTATTGCATAGTTTTTGCTCATGGTATTTGAACGCACAGCCTCTGACTACAGTCTTACACTTGACACCTAAACCTGGTTTGTGCTACAGAATAATGCATACATACTTGCTTTTACAGTTAGGATATGCATGCTCAATTTGCTACTACTGTTAAGGAAACCCAAAAATCTAGCCTTAAAGTTTTCTGCAATAATACTTCTCTTGTGTTGCATACATACCATTAGCTTCCCTCATTCTCTGTAAGTGATCAACATGCACCTGGCAATTAAACTCTATTTTGGCATTAGCTGTGGAAAGAATAGAGCAGAAGAGCATTATGTATACCAGTATTGCCTATATTTAAATTTCTATATAGTAAACATACTCTTTTATTAGCATACATACACAGCTGTGGGATGTCACCAGTTTGAAACTCAGTCAACTACTGGTTGAGCATATCCCTCTTGCACCTTTGTAGGTCATTGAAATGGTGCCTACACTGTTCTCCAATGCATGGGATGCCAGTTGCCCTGGATAAAGCCTGAGCCAAACTACTCCAAGCCTCAGACTTGTACTGGGAGCCAGAAAAGACCCCCTGCAAAAGCCCATGGCTGTGACACTTTACCAGGAGTCCAGTAAATATCCTGGACTCCTGAACACCCAACCTCTGTGCCCTAAACTGGTCACCCTCCCCTCTAAAGCCAGATATGTCTAATACCAGAACTAGAGCAATGGCAACTAATGATTTCCTGCCAATTCCTGTTTTCTCATTTACTGGTAGTGGGCAAACACAAGCAACAATGCCAAGCACGTTTGCATGATGTTAAGAGGACAGCAGCAGTGCCAAGCAGGGAGGAAATAAATATTTTAAACTGGAAGGCTAATTTGACACTTGACCTTAGTTAGAGGGGGTGTCTGCTGCTGCTGTAGCTTAGAAATATATTTTGAAAATTGGAAGGTAACTGTGAGTTAAGTTTGCAGACATGTACTGGGGGCATAAATGGTATGACCTGACACATTTATTTGGCTTTATGCACTGATGAAATTGATTTTTAAAGTATGGGATTCAAACCTAGGTATAAGGGACAAAACATTTTCTACCACAGTTGTGATTTGCAATCTTTGCCACAGAAGAACTGCTGCTCAGACATAGTCATGAATCATTCCTAAATACAGCTGACAGTTTCAGGTGTTAAACATGTATGTGTGTGTGACCTGACAAGGTTCTTGTATATAGATTCAGTTGAGTATGTGTCTTATTTAATTGTGAAGGCAGCCCAAGTCCAGATAGCATAATTATACTTACAGAAATGCAGTAGACAGTATATTATGTCATGCATCTGAAAACACAATGAGGGTGTCTTATCCCTCATAAATATAATTCATATCAACTCCACTATCAAAAGTGTTATAAGTGAGATTGAATATAATGGGAAATGAAGCAACAGTAAAAATGCCTGGAATATCCTGTATTAGAACCCAGGACCATGTATATGGCAACCCTAGACTTATACATATTGCTATAACAATGTCAAAATAACACATGTATATTTTTGTTGAAACACAGGTGCCCAGTAGGAAGGTAGCTAGAATAAAGAAGCTGAACCACGACAAAGTAAAATCTTCTTTTTTAATGCAAAATGGTGAGCGCTTTCACAATGGTAACCATTGCTTCATCAGACAGTTCATTCAAACAGCAACAGCACTTAAATACTTTAATTCATTACTAAAACAACCAATCCTACCACTCAAAGTTAATTCAGCACTCAGCAATCAATTAATTACTATGGTTACGTTTTGCCCTTAGTTAATTGTTGAAGTCAGAAAAGCACTATTTAAAAACCACATGCACAAAATGTGAAAACAAGAACATGTGGATGAATATAAATAAAATACATAAAAAGTCAGTGAATAAATACATATACTAATGTTTCCCATTTAGTAACTGCTTGTGTGTGTGGGTATAAGCATAAAAATATATGTACATTTTTATAAAAATATAAGCAGTACACACTCAACAACTTAATACAAATATTCTGCCTAATAAATACACATGCTGTCCACCTAATAAATACATATGCTTTAAACATACATCTCAACAAATACTTGTCTTTAGTGATATATATGCTAGAAGGGTGGCCACGGTGGTGCAGCAGTTAGCATTGCCACCTCACAGCAAGAGGTTCTCCGGTTCGATGCTGGGGTGCCTTCTGTGCAGAGTCTGCATGTCCTCCCTGTGGACGCGTGGGTTTGCTCCAGTTTCCTCCCACATCCCAAAGACATGCTGTAGGTAGATTGGACACTCTAAATTGGTCATGTGTGTGCCTTCTGTGGAAGGTTGGGCTGGCAACTCGACACTGTAAAAACTCCACTGCCAATCATGAGCAGACAGGTGATCCACTGTGGCGACCCCTAATCAGGAAAAACCAGAAGAAGAAGAAGTGATATCCATGCTAGAAGCAGCTCAATAAATACTGTCATATTGACTCAAAGCCCTGCATGTGTTTATATAGTCTTCTCTTGTTAAGATAGTATTATTATTATTTATTTTATTTTAACCTTCTAGATTTTAGCACTGGCTTCAATGGAACACTATCATTCAAACCCAAACCTCTGTGTGCTCCTAAATGCAAAATCCATTTTACTTCCATATTTTCAGTAGTATTGATTATGTCGCCCATCCTATTGCTGACATTCTGAATGTGTAAAACCTGAAATAAAAATATATGGTCATCCCCCTTATCCAATATATGCTTAGCCAAAGCACTATACAGTTGCCCTTTTCTAGTGCAGTAAAGGTGATCCCTTATCCATTCCCTAGGGTGACGGTTAGTTTTGCCAACATAGAAATGGAAATGTGCAGTGAGCTACATACACTACATTCTTAGTATTGCAATCAGCAGAATTCCTCAGCTCCCATAGATGCCCTGTTTCAGGGCGCTTGAAAAATCTTGATTCATCTATATAAATGCACTGTGCTCATTTTCCACATCTATGGGTAGCATTCACTGTGCTATCCATCAGATTAGATATCCTTGGATAGCAAAGCTGCTGTTTCAGATTTTTCTTATTTCTAAATGCAAAATGTGGTTGTCCATCCACTATGTTGGTAGTATCCTCATCTACTAACAACATATGCCAATTTAGTCATATGATGGTTTCAAACCTTTTCACATCTCTTGTATATGGGAAAACCATAGGAATGTGTGATAATACACTATTCCTGATACCTACCCTGTCACTACCTGCTCTATCAGAGTAGTAGGACTTAGCTTTACCTTTCCTTTCTTTGTGTACATTATAGTGGCTTGAGGGGATATGGTTTTCTTTAGGTGGAGCATGTCCATCAATTCTGGGTTGGACATGGCCTTGTATGTCAGGCAGAGATCACTTCTGAGTAGGTGGTATGCAACCGAGTACAGCTGGAGTTTCTTTGGTCAAGCTGCATAGGGCATCTGCTTGAGGCCAGTGATCCTCTTGGTGAGGTACTTCTGTGGTCTTTCCAGTTGTTGCAGGTGTTTTGTAAGGTACATCCCAAATGGGGCATTGTACTCTATGATGGGTCTGATGAGTAATGTGTAGAGGGCCCCAATGACCTCTTTCGATCTGGATGCAAACCCTTTTGTGATTAGGTGGGCCATATATAATTTTTTTTCTAACTTTGGCAATGTGATTATCAAAAGAGAGGTACTTATCTATTTGGTCCCAGATCCCCAGATATTTTATCTGTATACTTTGTTTTTCAGGGGGGGATGACCACTTTTTTTTTTTATTTTGAAGCCATGGATTTGGATTTGACACTGTCTCAGTGAGACCCTTGAGACCCCTTTGGAGGATGTCTATGTCAGCCAGATTATCAATTATATCCCCTAGTTTGCAGTTGTCTTTGAAATATGTCAGCCCTCCCTGTCCTCCTGTACCCTCCTGAAGTGAGAAGTATATGCTGAACAGAGGGGGGGGTCTGAGCCCTGGCCCCATGGAAAACCACTTAGAGTCAGACCTCAGCTCCACAGCTCTTCCCATGTGGGTTCATGTGGTGAGTGGGTTGGCAACCCATCGGGCAACCATCTGTGTGTATGTGGGATGTATGTTCAGGCTGGTGAGCTTTGGAGCTGGAGCTGAGTGGGGATACCTGAGTGGGCCTTGGTGGGGTCTAGGTAGGCTGTGTGTCTACCACCTGTCATCTATAGCCTCCTGGTTCTCATCTATAAAAGAAGTCCACCAGGTTTCCACCACCAGATCACCTTATGACAAAGCTGAGACAGTAGGTCCAGTGTTTGGGGGTCCAGTGTTTGGAGTTTCCCAATGTGATGTGAATGAGTGTGTGATATATTGCTGATATAGCTTAGCAAGTCAGAAGTATATGGAGATAGGAGATAGGGGGGTTTGTTCTGGCTCCTTGTGGCACTGAATGTGTGCTGTGTGGTGTGCCACCACCACTCTGTGCAGGAGAGGCTGAGTTTAAACAGTGTGTTTAGATGAGGGGGTTAGTTCATCTTTGAGTTTGTGTAGGATGCAGCCTGGGACACCGTCTGGTCCCATTGATGCTGTGCTTTTGGCTTTGGAGAGGGTTGTTTAACCTGAGTGACTGTGATTTCAGGGGCACTACATTCTTCTGGTATAGTTATGGGCCCTTTTGGGGGTGAGAGGGGAGTGAAGTTTGCACTGAATCTGTCTGCCAGGATGTTGGCTATATTGGTCAGTTCAGTGTATTTTGTGCCATTCTGCACTAACTCTGAGCAGATCTGAGAATTGCCACTTAGATTCTTGACATAGCTAAAGAATGCCTTGTGGTTATCTTTGGAGTCCATGGCAATTTTTCCTTCGAAGCTAGCCTTGAATGATTTTATGAGAGAACATAGTTTCTTGCTGATACTGATCAGGGATGTCTTCCCTTCTTGGGATTTTACTCTTTTCTGTACTAGTTTCCTCCTTCCATTATATAGCTTGTTTATGGCAGGGGTCCACCAGACTGGTTTCGTTTTCTTGGAGCAGTGAGTCTTGGTTTTGTTTGGGATAGCACGATCCATGCATTCTTGTAGGTGCCCGTAGAGTGCATTAGTAAAGGATTTTGCAGCTTGGACAGCGTTATCCTTTAGCATGGGAGCTTTGAAACTTCCCACCTCGGTCTTAAGTAATGTGAAGTTTGCTTTTGAAAAGTTTTTCACGGTGGTTTCTTTGACCGGGGGTGGTGGCGGAATGTGGATATCCAGAGTGATTAGTTTATGGTTAGATATAACAAGCAAGGGGTTGACCTCTGGTGTGGAACACCGGTCGCCCATGTTGGTGATGACCAGGTCCAATATATTGTCACCTCTGGTGGAGGTGTTGACCAGTTGATCCAGGGCATTTGAGTTTATAAATTCTAGGAAATGCTGGGCAAGGGAGTTTGTACTTGAGTAGTTCTCCCAGTTAATGTTTGGGTAATTGAAATCACCCAATATCAGGGTGTTTGGTAGGACCTTTATGTTTCCCAGTGTTTCCAGGAATGCAGAGTGGGGGTCCTGGGACATGGTGGGTGATCTGTAGCAAGCTATAATTTGAATAGCAGCTTTGCCCATTGTTAGTTGCATGTGGATGATCTCTGAAGCATTGTGCTGTGCCACTAACCTGGAGGTGTGGTTATCCTTGATGAATATGGATACTCCCCCTCCTTTTGTATTTCGGTCCGGGTTTTGTGGCTGAAATGTATGGTATGAGTTGTAGCCTGGTAGTGCTGGGGTACTCTCTGGAGCCTTAAACCAGGTTTCTGTTACTGCACATATACTGATTTTCTCCATACTGAGGAGTGCCTCGAGTTCATGCATTTTAAGGTTTAGACTTCTGGCATTGAGTAGCATTACCCTCAGTTTTTTGTTACTTGTGCTATTTATGGCAGTGGGTTTGTCTTTTGAGCCTTTCCTAAAAAAGGCACTATGGGGTGGCAAAAGCCTTGGCCAGTATTCAAAAGCCTAAGGGTAACAGGTACAAGCCATCTCTAGTGAAGCAGCATGGATTGTTGAGCATGACATCCCAGGCTGACAGACACTGGATCCCCTTTGACACCAGAAGCTTAGCCAATTGTTGAAATTGATCATTTTGCCTCTATACCATGGTATCATTCTTGGTGAGGGCAGGATGCTACTCAGGGTCAAGGTCATATCGGCCTGGGCTGCGTGATCATAGAGCTCCTACATGTCTCTTTTCATGTAGCCGAGGGAGGTACGCCTCAGGTCATTCACACCAACATGGACAATGACAGAGTCATATTTGTACTTATTCTGGAGTGACCTGAGTGCTTGTGTTATGTGGCAGATCCTGGCATCCAACAGGCAGCTAACAGTAACCTTCTCCTTGTTCAGCCTAGTGAGTGGGACGTCAGTGTGCCTGACTATAGAGTGACCTATTACTAGTGTGTTGGGTATGTTATTTTGCCTTAAGGGCTGTGATTGCGTGGCACACTGGTTTTGTGAAGTATGTGTTTCATGGTTTGTGTTGGCAGGGGGAGGTTGCTTGGATGTCTGCTTTGGAGGTAAAATTTGCTTTTGCAGATTTTTATTTAGAACCTCTGAGTATGTTTTGTGTATTTATGTGTGTTTTTTGCCGGTGCTGGTTTCATAGGTCTATGTGAGACTGGTGGTGTGATGTAAGTAATTCCCTTCTCCTCTTAACTGCCAGGTCCAGTCTTGGGTTGAGAGAGCTTAGCCTCCAGTTTGGCTGTATAATTGCATCGCTCGCATGTATTAGTGTTTGGTGGAAGGAGGAGAAGGTTGTCTGTGTACATGAGGCAATTGTAACATTGCCTCAAAATGCCCATATTCACCAGTTGGACCAAAGATTACACCTGAAACTGCCCTTTGGATATGCCTGGATAGGTACATTGAAATGTTTTACTGATTGGCTGGTAAGGTCAAATAGAGAGCCTTGTCCTTCTCTACAGTATAGGGGGGTCTAGTGCTAAGGTTTATTAGTGCTTGCTATGAGTTTTGTGGAAGTGCTGGGATGAGAAGTAAATGGTTTGAGTGCTTAAGTTGAAAGTTTATTTAGTTCCATGGGAAAAATTGAAGAGTCGACTTTGTGGAGCCAGGAATAGTTATACCCTAGCTAACTGGCTTTACCCGGCAAGCAAAACCACGCTAATGCAGGTTTTATAGCAATTTCGCCATTTCCAATTGTTTGTGCTAAGCAGTGCTCCACGCAAACACTGCAAATTAAAAAAAGGAAAAGTAGTTGAAAAGAAGAAAATCAGTCTATGAAAGAAACACTACAATGTGTTTGTTGGTACACATGAACTATTTTTACACAAGTCTGGATTTGAAGATTCATTCCAATGAACCTTCAGAACACAATAAGGGTGCCTTATCCCTCTTTGCCACACCAACAACTTTGCAGCAGGGAACTGAAATCATTCTGCATACAACCAAATGTAACACCATCCACAACACTAACAAGCCATATGACAGTTATTTGTACATGTATAAATTTCAGATGTAGTACACTGAGTGGTCACACAACCATTTATGACTATTGCTTGCAAAATGCAGCTCTGTCTTATCCCTTTGTGTTTTTTGCTCATTATTGTCTTATTCGAGTAGTAATCTGAAACATGCAGTCTGTAAGGCATTCTATAGCATTGTCCTCAAAATGCGTTAGGATATTAAATGGAATAATGTACTGTTGTCAACAAATGAAGGGGAGGTTGGATGTTACTGAACAGAAACTATGAACTGTGTGCTGCTTACTTACATTTCAAACCTTGATAAAATGACTTCTACACTTTGTAAGTCTAATCTAGCTGACACACCCACTGGAGGTAGGGAAGTCTGCATTGCTGTTGTTTTCCTTCTCTCTACCAGTAATTGTTCTCAGGTACAATCCATTAGCAACAAACAATGAGGGAGTGCCTGCACTATGTTTACATCAGCTACACGGAGCCAATTATTTGGGATTGAGCAATTCTTATGAGTTCACACCTGATTTGCATCTTTACCATGCTCACAGACTTGAATCAATACCATAAAAAGTCAAACCATGTAGCTAAGGGACCTGATGGTGAGGAGACTTGTTTATGTGAAGAAAGCAAAAGAGGCTATTACTTTGGTGTATATCTGCACAGAAGACTACTGAGCTTGAGAAGGTATGCTTGCATTTGTCAGCTATATACTGCACATGCTAAAATGTCATTAAAAAATGATGTTAATATACATATATCTGGATTAGCGAAGGCAACATTTATCTGTATGCATTACTTAGAAGTGTACTGATGGCATAGGCATGTTTGCAGTGCATTTCACTTTCTCAGGTGCACAGACTTATTAACTGTCATCACAAGTGTTAATGTTACAGCTGTTTTTCTGTGTACACTCTTCTATTGTTATTTCAGTGAAATTGTAAATGTCCTATATTGTCAATGGCATAGGAGTGTTAGCCTTCTAGGATAGACCATACACACCTCTAGAGGAATGCTGGCCACAGGTAAACATAATTAGCTTAAAATGGAATGTTCTGTGTTAAATTTGTAGACATGTTTTAGAGACAGTTTCATTTGATAGCACTTTTAGAATTTCACTGATGGTTTGTTAGCAAAATGTGCCTGTTCTTTTGGGGGCGGGGGATCAAAGTTGCATTTCTGTTTTGGCACAAGCAAGGATATGTTGCTGTTGTTACTGTCCTTGTTTTGCATCCAACCTTGCTTTGTGTGTGAATGTAATATGTTACAACCACACATTTCCTATGTTTCATATTTCAGTATCTTGACTGTTCCAGTGGGTAATAGTGAAATGCTACTTTTTATCTTTTGTCTGGATGTGATGCATATGTGTATTATCCTTCTGTTGTGTTTTAGGTCACCTAGGAATATGGCACCTAGGCATCTCAACCACTGAAAACCCCTCTTCAGTGACCCTGAAAATCATGTCATTCTGGAAGCTTTTAGGTGACATGGTGCCTTTCTGCTTGAGAGGAGGTGAGTAGACATGTCAGGCAGAATGCACATTTGGCAGCAGATAGTTGCTGATGTGAATGCAGTAGGTGATCACAGCAGGACATATGATCAGGTGTGCCATAGAGCCACTGACATGATCTCATCTCCAGGGAGGAGAGCAGCTGCAGTGTCCCATGTTCAGATGGGTACCAGGGGGCTGCTACAGAGCAATCACTAACAGCAAATGAAGAGTTCCTGTCCACAGTGAGGGATCTAGACAGCTCCCAAGAAACTGCAGGAGAGCATGTCCTTGTCATTGGTACTACTGTTTCAGGGGAAAGAAGTATGTCCCAGGAGAACCTTCCAGGTAAGCTTATGTATCTCAGTTGTTAAATATTCTCATATAGTCAAATATTGACAGCATTATGTTCTGTTTAACAATAAATTTGTTTGTGGGGGGGCTTGTAGATTGGTGCAGTTAACAACACATTTTGATTGATTACACATAGGCATGGGTTGGACTTGTCATCCAAGTTCTTGTTGAAAGTATAGTTAATGGACATATAGGGTTCCTATTACAAGATCGAAGACGCATTCTTTCAAATGCATCTTGGTCAAACTGAAAAGTCTGAAAAGGCAAAATATCAAAGCGGCTTCTAAGCGAATTCTTTCCCCGGGAAAGAATTTGCTTGGCCACTTCAGTACTTTGCCGTTTTTGGCACTGTAGTGCTTTTGTTGGAACAGTGATTTTTTTCCCTTGGAAAAAAATCGCTGTTCTGACAGTTCGATATTGTAAGCTTTCACTTACATAGGGTCAATTAATCACAGTTCACTTTTTTAAGCATTCGGTAATGTAATATAGACTCAACATATAAAGGACAAAAAGTTTTAACCCCTAGTGTTACTGATAATTTTGATTATGTTGTCCCTAACTTTTGCTTAACTTCTTCCAGAACCATTGTCCATGGGAAGCATAACATCAACTCCACGTGGTAAGCCAAATATTTTCTTTGTAAGTGGAGATGAGCAGTTCAAAGAAATATATAATTTTATCTATATGTATGATGTGGGTGTCAGGACTGTGGTGTGTTTTGCTGTACTGTCTATAGTAGTGTCACCACTGTTACTTTGTTAGCATACATTTGACTATAGTACTGTATCTATTAATGTTTTCCTGTTTCTGTTGCTTATTATCACAGGTGATCTTGACAGTGAAAGTGTAGGGCACTTCACCACCTAATGTCAGAGTATCAGCAGACTCTGATGATGATGGTGGCCAAACAAAGGCACAGTCAGGGGGTGCAGGGGTTGAATCTGACACTGAGGTTGATATTCAGCCATCCCCTGTAATTCTATCATACACAGCCAGTTGGCCTATGCCAACCCATACCAGTGAGCCCTGAAATATTGGACAGGTGGAGGGTGAGACATTCAATCGAGGAAGTATGGCTGCTGCAGCTTCATTCCCTGTTGACTCTGACCATAGCCAAACTATGGGTGAGGTGCCATGCAGGAGGGCTTTTAGTGGTGCTCAGAGGAGGCCTGCTGTCCATCTTCCACCTGAGACAGAGGGATATCTTCCCGTTCCACTCAATATATGTTTAGGGCCTTCATGGAGGCACAGGCATGTTCCCATAGGCCCTCCATAGAAATGCTTAGGGTTGATATGGCACAGATTGACGTGTGACTTCCTCCACTGTGTTGCTGATTCAATGGATTGGATGAATGATGCATTAGAATGGGAAGTGTCTGTGATGGAATGTCTGCTGGGAGGGGGACGGCATCCTCGTGGGTGTAGGTCAGACACATCATCTGCTGTTAGCCAATGTGGCCATGCCCAATCATGCTGCAATAGTGGCACTACTTCTACTGCTCTGTCAGTGGTTGAGATGTCCACACCCAGATGTGGCAGGCCATGGGGTCATGGTCCTGGGTGTCCTCATGATGGGAGATCATCCAACAGACATCATTCATGTTCAGGCAGCAGCAGTGCATCTGACTGTGGGCATGGACAAGCCAGTCCAACTCCTGGCAGAGCCAGTTCTCGTGGTTGGGCACAACAGTGATGAACTGCCACCTCTACCATGCACAGCTCACAGTTGTCTGACATGCCAAGACACAGAGCTAGCACAGAGCTTGGCTGTATTCATGCAGGCACTCAAACGCCAATTTCACCTGGAGGATCCATAGAGACACACACACACACACACACAACAGTTACATTGTTCAGCTGTGAAGCTTAAAGCTCATTTTATCTCACTGGACATTTGTTACTTTATCCAAATGTCTGCCTGTCTTCTTTTCTTACTCACACACTTACCAACCTTTTGTGTCAGCCTAGGCTTCCAGCCCCCCCACAACACCTTGTGCACATGATGATAACTGTGCCATATCCCTGTTTTCTTTATTTTCGATTCAAGGATATATAACATTTGTGTCTGATGTCAGGGTGCATAGCTGACTTAGTCCTTAGTATATCTGCGTTTGCGTTGTTGTTTTGCTTAGTGTACCTTTAGCATATTTTGGTCTTAGACAGTTAGACAGTTGATATAATCCAACATTTTTTGCATCAGTATTGTTAATGATCTTGTGAGGGTTGTGAAGTCTGAAACTGAAATGTGTCTCATTACTTTCTAACTTCTCTCTTTAATGATTTTCCAGTATAAAAGTATGGTACTACACTGAAGACATTCAGTGACCATCAGTACTTCTGAGAGGTAATACTGTGTGAATCTTTGATGCCTGAGGCCTACTACTTGATACAGGACATATATAGCCACATGAGTCTTTACTGTTACATGTTAAAATCATTCCTGTACAAATCACCCACCTTTTACTTGCTTAGATTACCAAATAACAACATACAAGGATATGCCATTAATTTGTATTATTACACAATACACTACAGATACAAAAACTTACCTTGTAAATCTAGCAGTTGCAACAGTTTTAGTTCAGGGCTGACTCTGTCTGATGCTAGTAGTACACAGCTACTACATGGGTAAGTAAAGGTTGTGAGCATTGCCAGGCATCAATGTTACTATATGTATGTGCATAGGAGCAAGGTTTTAGGCCCTAAGGTGATGAGTGAGTGTGCTATACATTGCCTCTTAGCCAATTCAAGGGCATATTGAGCATGCCTATGTCTCCCCACACCCACAGCAGCTGCTGGCTCCCTCTGACTCTTCACCTGCTTGTGGCTGTGGGTGACTTTGCCATTGGTGGTGGGATGTGTGCCCCTTACCCTTGTTGATCCTGCTGAAGTTGCTTTCTCAGGGTGATATTGTGTAGCACAGCACATACTGTGAATATTTCATATATATTTCATATACATGGATTGTTCTGAAGGGATCTCTCAGATGTATCTAGGCACTTGAATCACATCTTCAGCCCAAACTCATGGTCTATGATATTTCTGGTTTGAGCATGTGCCTCATTATGACATTCTTCAGTAAGTGTGCATTTGCATTTCTGATAGGCATCATCAGCCACAGTTCCAATGCATAACCTGCATCCTACAGTAAATGACTCTGTGGGATAACCCCCTTAGTGACCATCTGATACAGCTGGGAGGTGTGCCAGATATGTGAGCCTGGGTTGCCACCACACATGTTCAGGATGATTCCCTTGGCATTACATACAACTTGGCCATTAATAGCATGGAAGCCCTTTCTATTTATGTAGCGCCATCCTTGTTCCATGGGTGGTGCCATAATTTCTATATGTGTACAATCTATGGCACCCAGTATTACATGGTAGAACTCCTGCATATCTGTGGCCCTGTCCTCAGGTGGACAGGGAAAATATATGTGGTCACTGGCATGTTGGAGCATAGTATTCCAGAACTGATGGAGGATCCTGGATGTTGAAGGCTTTGACACCCTAAGCATATCCCCTGTTGTCGCTAAAAGGTTCCTATAGCTAAAATTCTAAGTGTTCCACATACGTTTGGTACCACTGGTATGGGTTCCCCTCAGTTTGCCCTGGGTCTGAGTTGAGAACGACAGAGGTTGCAGTGTTCTGGTAGTATGTCTCTGTCTACATTGTAGCACCCTACAGTTTCTATCTGTTGCAGATTGTGATAAGTTAACTGGGATCTGAAAACTCTTCTCCTTGCCCTTGGTCTGTTAGCAGCAGCGGCAGCATAGACTTCAGCCTGATGTACATGCACATGAATTAAAGCAACAGCAGCCTCTAAGAATCTTTCTGTGTACACTCCTTTCCATGGCTGTATTCCAATAGGTTTTGAAATTCACAGAGAAAATCAGCAGTGAGTCTAAATTGTTGCATTATAGCTTGTTGAATAGCTCCTCCTTTTTTAATTTCTCCAAATCTTTTGGGTTTCTAATACCATGACGGGAATGTGCCCCATTCCTAAGTCAAAGTACGATTAAAGTTCATGAAATTAATATTGTTTCAGTCTTTGATGTCAGCCAGAAGTGCTCTTTGCAGCACCCGCAATGTGCCCAGAAGTGACTCCTTCTGTAATTCATACGGATTTACATGTATTGGTAACATATCTAGATATGATTGAAGATCTTTTTTATAATACCCATTGCTCCTACGACTATTGGAACTGTCTAGGTACCTTTCCTCCATACTGCTCTCATTTCTGCCTGCATATCCTGATATTTTATGACTTATTGTCTCTCTGTACACAAGACACTGTAGTCACTGGGTATGGTGATTTCAATGATCAATGCTACTTTTGTCTTCTTTTCATGGACCACTATATCCAGTTATCTAGCATTTATCCTTTGAACTGTTGGTAATGGGTGATTCCACGAGATATAAACTTCATCATTTTCTATCATGCTTTGTGGCTCATGTTTTCAGTGTTTTTCAACCACGTCAATACCACAATGTTTGCACAATTCCCAGTGCAACAACCTTGCCACATTATTATGCCTTTCAGTGTACAGTTCTTCTGCCATTAGTATGTCACAACCGGAGATGAGGTGTACAAACTGTTTCCAATTTGGTTTTACAAAACCTACATTTGTCTGTTTCTCCTACATCTTCAATGGACTTTGTAAACCAGCGTGTACGTAGCCCACTATTTTGGGCCACCAACATTAACCTTTCATCTCTTGGTTTGAATTTGCCTCTCCTTAATCATTCCTGCGTTCGTTCCTAATCAACACAAGGTTCTTCCAGAAGTTTTCTATACTTGCAACTATATTTATGTTTTTCCCACATTTCTTGCCTTCTCATCTGGTCCTTCACCTTATATTCTCTCTTTTTGTTTTTTTGGCACATTCAGTTGCTGCCTGATTTTTATCTACTTCTGGTTTGATTTCCTTTCCTGCTTGATGCTGATATGCTTCTGCTAGATTAAGAAGAGAAGTCATCTTGGATTTATTCTCCTCATGTTTCAAAACTTTCACTATGTTTGGATCTTGTGAGGGTCAGTAGATGTGTGGAGTCCCACAACTGCAGATCTATACATGTAATTAATTTCAAGGAGGCACATCCCTCCTTCAGAACAAGGAATGTATGATCTTGGTATGCACTGATTTTTATGCTCATTTGGTGAGCATGAAGCATCCTTCTTGTTTTCCTATCTTATCTATCCAACATGTTTTGGGGCCAGTCAATCACTCCAAAACTGTAAGTCAGGACAGGAAGACAAATTGGTTTATAGCTTGGATTTTGTTCCTAGATGTCAATGTTGTTTTCAGGATTAATTTAAGTCTACTAAAGTATTCCTTACTAAGTTTTATTCGCATTTATTCATGTTTTATTGTTGGTCCTTCATCAATTCCCAAATATGTATACACTCCCTCTTGCTCAAGTTGTTTTATATTGCATTCTTGTCCCAAACTGATATTTTCCTGGTGCTGCAGTTTTCCTGCTTTAAAGGTTGCTTTTACACATTTATCAGGACCAAATGACATTCTTATATCATATGAAAAAGTTTTGACAACTTGCAATTGTGCAGTTCCTTATCTGATGAGCTATACAGTTTTAAATCATTGACAAAGAGAAGATGAGTCTTTACACTTTATTGTTTTCTAGGAGCCAATTTATAGCCATGGCCTAAGCTGTTAAGTAGACAGCTTAATGGGTTAAGGGCATAGCAGAAGAGCAGCAGTGATGAAAGAGTCCACCGGAATATCCCCCTTTGGATTTTTATCCCTGGGATAATAATTTATCCTTTATCATGCTTTAATTGCAAAGTGGTTTGTACTGTTCATGGTCACTGTAATGTAGAAGATCAGTGTAGGGTGTATCTTACACATTTTTAAGCACTCTTTATCCATGAATGTGGGATACTATCAATTTTTTTTGTTGTCAATCCATACCATACTTTTAGATTATTTCCCTTTTTACAGTTCTCCACTGTGACTTTATTTAACAACAAATGATCCTTTGTTCCATATGACTTTCTTTTATTGCCCTTTAGTTCTGCCATAACTGAGTTTTCTTCTAAATGACTATAACCTCTGTCGGCAACAATTCCCATGTATAGTTTATACGTTGTCAGAAGGCAAGTTGTTGGCCTATAATTTTTAGAGTAGCTTGTAGGTTCACTCTTAAGTAGGAGCATTGTTTTTCCTCTTATTAGCTAGGTTGGTGTCTGTTCGGTGTGTGCATATATATAGTTCTTACTCATGGCTAAATCTTTGGGCAAAGATGTTAATACTTTTAATCAAAAGTTAGGTACTGCATTTGGGCCTGGGGTTTTCCAATTAGAGTTTTTTTTAACTTTCTTTCAGTCTCTCTGTATGTTACTTCATCCAATTTCATATACTGTACCTTTAAACTTCTTATTCTTTCTTTTACTTCTTTTATCCATTTAGCATCTTTATGTTCCACATAAATGTTTCCAAAGAAACCAAACAAAAAATCTTACTCAGAAATAAATCCTGGGCAAAGTGGAGAGCTAACAAAAATACTTCTGATCAACTACTGTTTAAGCAACTGAGAAATAGTACAAAAAAGGCAATACTATCCGACAAAAAAAAACTACTACTATAAACTACAACAAAACCACAAAAATAACCCCCAGAGGTTTTGGTCTAGTATAAATAAACTCCTTTCCCCAGGGCACTCTCAGATGCCAGCTCCACTTCCAGCAGACCCAAACACCCCCCAGCAAACAGCCAATGCCTTCAATTCCTTCTTTACGGAAACCATACAAACACTAGCAAGCCATCTTACTCTAGACAGCTCAAACCTTGCCAATTCCACACGTAGTACTCTACCTGCTTTCTCAATACAACCAGTCTCTACCACTCTTATCTTCAAACTCATCCAAAAACTTAAGCCCTGTACCCCTTCTGCTGACCAGCTACCTTCTGAATACCTCCAAAAAGCAGCCAAAGTAATTTCTTATCCTATATCCATCCTCATAAATAGAACCATTAAGGAAGGGAATGTTCCTAACATCTGGAAAATCTCCCATATCATTCCCTTCACAAAGGCGGAAACTCAAGCACTTTTATCTCCCTTAGCTAAAATTATGGAAAAATGTGTTCATCATCAACTGTTAAACCATTTAACTCAAAATAACATGATAGCAAAATGCCAACATGGTTTTAGGCCATCCCATTGTACCACGACAGCCCTGCTATCCTTTACAGATGTTATAAATAGAAATCGCAATAACAACAACCTCTCATCTACTCTCTTTATTGACCTCTCCAAAGCTTTCGACATGGTTAACCATGCCCTTCTTATCAACATTCTTGAATCCTTCGTCCTTGACTCTTTAGCAATTAAATAGTTCAGGCCCTACCTAACCAATAGACAACAAGCAGTTCTTTGGGGCAGATAATATATCATCTCTTCTACCTGTCACCCTGGGAGTCCCTCAGGGCTCTATTCTTGGTCCACTTCTCTTCTCTCTTTTTATTAATGACCTGCATGTAACAATCCCAAATGCCACCCGCATTCAATATGCAGACGATTCAACATTAATCTGTTCAGCAAGCTCACCATCTGCACTACAATCCCTGACACAGAAAGTATTCAATTCAGTTGAAACTTGGTTCACTAAACATTGTCTCCTTCTTAATGCTAAGAAAAGCAAGCTCCTTCTTTTTACACCAACCAATAAGTCCACCCCAATAGATTTCTCTATTACTTCCAATAATGATACTATCATACACCCTGACTGCACAACCAAGTTGTTAGGAATTACTATTGATAACAACCTTACATTTGATAATCACATAAATAACACAATTAAAACTATCAACAAGAAAATTGGTTCCTTATATCGAATCAAATCCTTCTTAACTCCAACAGCTAAAACCCAAATTGCACACTCCCATTTAATTTCTACTCTTCTTTATGCCTCTCCCATATATACTAACCTCAAAAGAATAACCTTGTTAAACTAGAGCATGCCTATAACAACATTGCCACTGGTAATCCCACCACTGCCTAAATCTCATGCAGCTGGGCTGGCTAGAAATTCAAAACCTTCTAAAAATCTCCCAACTAACCATGGCCCACAAGATATTTTATCAACCTAATAGAACTCCTATACTATCCAATCTCATAATCCCTATAAAACCTAGATATACTACCTCTAACAAGCTTCTAGCTAGCATAACCAAAACTAACAATTTGGCTGGAAACTCCTGTTTTCTAACACTGTGGGAAAAGACTGGAACCTACTTCCCAAAGAACTAACATCACTCTCTTCTTTGCCTCTCTTTAAACAATAGCTCAAAACACACTTTAAAATACACTGGTTATGCCCATGCAGTAAACCAGACTAACCCTTCCTTGCCTGAGCTCATATTTGTCTATAACATACTAAGTTTTTTTTTGTTTTTTTTTTCTCATTATTTTCTCTTATGAGGAACTGAACTGGTAATCACAATGATACAATTACACATACTGGTTGACAAAAAAAAAAAAAAAAAAAAAGATGCATACTTTATTTCTACTATGTTTATGTACTTTGTAACAATTATCATTCCTTCATTGTTTGTATTTCATGTTTTTACTGTTTGGAGCTTTTCTCCTCGGGCCTCTACTGAAAATGAAAATATATCCAGCTAGACCAGCCCGGTCAACAAATGTAAAATAAATAAAATAAATAAATCTTCATAGATACTTCTTCAAAATGTATCTATTTCTTCTTTTTTGGCAGTCTTTCAATTCCTTTTATCTTGTTTCCAAGTTCTCTATAAAACTTTTTTGGGTCATCAATAAATTGCTTATTTTGTACTTTTCCTTTATATTTATCTGTGTATCGTCTAAGTTTTTCCACCTGTGCTAAGATTTTTAGTTTGTTATTTGCTATAGTGTGGAATAGATTCTGGTCTGTTCTAATACTGTGCATTGTTTTTATCACGTACATCTTTCCTAGTATTTTTGTTGATCTATTCCCTCTTCTATATTCTTCTAACAGTGACACTTCTTGTCTTAATTGCTTTATAGTTTTCTCTGTTTGATACTTCCATGATGGTATTTGATTTCTCCCCTTCCTTTCCCTCACTACCCTGTGTTCTTGTGGTAGAATTTTATCAGTTATTAATTTAGCTGCACAGTAATATATTTTGTTTCCTTCTGGTATATCACATGGATCTCTATGGACAGTCCTAATTGCTGTGTTCATTTGTTTTATCAAAATTCTGACTTTTTGAGGTTTTATTGACCTTCTGCAGTCTATTTCTTTCATTGATCTTAGTATGTCTATATTTGTCTATTAAATCAAGCAACTCTTCTCTTACCTCATTTTCTTCTAAACTAAGAGCACATTTTTTGTTTTCCATTTCCTGCAGGGATTCTATAGAAAGTTCTATAGCATCTTCCAGTGGCACATTTGCTTCAATTTTATCCTATGACATCCGTTACTCTGTCACATGGGAACTCACTGGCCTATCATTCCTCAACATTGACTGCATCAGAGTTTCCACAGATTCCTGTTCCTTCCCATGCTGTCCAGCTTCAAGTGAATTTTATACAGGTTTCCTGTGGAAGGCTCCAAAATATCTTCATACAGCACCTGACCAATTGCTTCCTGTTCCACTGATTTCCCCTTAATTTGTATATCCATTGCTGTAGCCTTTGTGGTGCTTTCTGAATTAGATTTTCTACACTGAGTCCTTCACTTCGCAGGTACTCTATAACCTCAGTTTCTATTTCTTTAACTTCTCCATTACTAATCTCCTTTTCTCCTTTTCCTCTTTGTCTTCTTATTTTTTGTATTGTAAAGTTTTCCATGTCTGGATTCCTTTACCTGTATTTCTCTTCAAATATCTTTGCCGCTGCTCTTTTTGTATTGGTTAGTTTTGCTTTCTCCTTTGCATAAATATTACACCATATTAAATCTCTTTTTCTTTCCCATGTCCATATTTCTTCTTCAGATGTCTCCTGATCTTCCTGCTTCTCCTTACTTTGGAGACTCAATCCATCATGCTGTGATGTAACCTGTGTTAGACCTTCTACGCCATATCCTTCACTTCAAAGACACTCCATAACTTTGTCTATTTTTTTAACTTCTACTTTACTAATCTTCTTTTCTACATTCCCTCTTTGTGACATTATTTTTTTATTGTGAAATCTTCCATATCTGGATGCCTTTGCCTGTATTTCTCTTCAAATATCTTTGGGAATGTCTTCTTTATATTGATTAATTTGGCTTTCTCCTTTGCATAAATATTGTACCTTATAAAATCTCTCTTTCTTTCCCATGTCCATGTTTCTTTTTTATACTTTTCAAAAATCTCTAGGTTTTGTTGTTTACATTTTCACACTTCCTCAGATGCTTCTTTTTCCAAAACAGATCAAAGTTTCTTGATCTATATATTGTTTTTCACAGATCTGTTGTATTAATGAATACAAATTTTTGTTTGAAGCGTCTGTCAGCTTTTCTTGTGGAAGAAATTTTCTTTCCTGTAATATCTCTCTTAATCATTTTGTATATCCCGCGTCTGGAAATTCTGGGCTTTTTGCGTAATAACAACAATACATGATTTCTTTCTTATCCTCAATAGTACACTTTATCATTTTTATGGCTCTTCTTAGGCCTATCAGTTTTTGTAATTTTTGTGGACTACTACTTCCTTCTACAATGGGGGGCCATCCTCCCGCTGGGCATGGCCTGGCCCCATTGTAGGAATGTTTCTGTATTTTGAGGATTCTACAATGTCATGTTTTCCAGATGTGGGACCAGTGTGCCTACCAGAATTGGGCACTTTTTTGTTCTGGGTCTTGCGTACCCAGCTATCTTTTTTTAATATTTAACCTATTTCTATCCATGATATATGATACATAAATACAGTCTATATGTCATCATTTTGGTGAGATTTTGTGAAAACAGGGTCCACCTCATGAAGGTATTCACCAAGACTTGAGGATGAATTCAATTTCAGCAATACTACCCCTTGCTTGCTGACTTATCTTCTCTCCATTCGGACCCTCCATCTTGGTTGGTTGATTAGCATACAAATTCAGCTGCTTATGCTATAATTAGCATGCCAAATTGTTTGCCTTGTCTGCACAGCTCTACATACCATGTGGAGATACTTACTGAATCCAAAACAGCACTACTGTGTGCACATCGGGCAGTGACACTCATGCGGTATAAACGGACCATGTGGGGTTTATTGAATCTGGTCAATTATCCTCTTTTAGAAAATAATCATAGCCCTCATTGTGTTGCCTAGCATAATGTAAAACATGTGACATAACATATAATAAAGTAAAATATATCATTCCGTTATAAAGGTCAACAATGGAGAATATGAGACTTTGTGGTATGCCTATTTTGCACTCCATCCTTTAGCTTTATGTATATATGCATATGTGTATGTATATAAATATATATATATATATATATATATATATATATATATATATATATATGTAGGTCTACTTCACATTACTGAAAACTCATTTGACAGAATTTCATTTGACCGAGACCATAATACCTAATTTTCAAAATACTGAAAACTCATTTGACTGAATCTCATTTCACTGAATTTTAAGCCATAGACATGATGTAGGTTTCCCTTCACCTGTGACTTCCTTGTGATAAAAAGAATTACTGTAACTTAAAGTGCTGACTGCTAGAATACCGATAGTGATGTAGAAAGTAGTGTTTTAGTGTTTCTAAATCTGGGTATGTCTCTTTACATTTTTATGGGAAGTATCTATAGTAATATGGCGGATGTTTTGTGCATTCCCAGCAGTAGTGGCAGCGTGTAGAGTACTGTAAGGCAAGTAAAAGGTATATGACATTTTCCCCACTGTAGTGCGATTATGGAGTTAGTATATATAGTTAGGGGGGTGTGGAGGGCATAGCCCTCCCACAACTAATTTGGTTTTATATCATCCGGTTTCTGTTGAGAGGGTAAGTAAGTCATTTTTAAGTTCTGGAAAGAGTTAGTCGTTGGGGCTGTAAGTATGCATGTCTATGGTTTAAAATTTAGTATTTTGAAATTCAGCATTGTAAGCTTTCAGTGAAATGAGATTCAATCAAATGAGTTTTCAGTATTTTGAAAATTAGCCATTTTGGTCTTGGTCAAATGAAATTATGTCAAATGAGTTTTCAGTCATGTGAAGTAGACCCATATATATATTTATATATATATATATATATATATATATATATATATATATATATATATATATATATATTGGATTGGTGCTGATCCCCAAAGGAATGCACTTTAACAAAAGCACTTTTTCGGTGAAAGCGCTTTCGTTAAAGTGTGTTCGGTGATTGTGGATTCGGACTATTGAACTTTGTAATTACTGTTTGTATACTGCAATTACTGCCAATCAGCACTGCAGTATACAAACCATTCAAATAGCTATTCTGCTGTTCTGTGTTGAACAGCATTGGCTGTGCTACACAGTTTTTGATTGACTTGTATACCGCAATTACAGCCAATTGACATTGCGGTATACGATCCAATCAAATAACTGTTCCTGAGGATGAGAGCCAATCAGAGCTCCAAAATTACAAATTCACTGACAAAGGACTTTGGCATCATTGCACGGTGGATCAAGTGGACTTCATCGTTCACTACCTGTTTGATTAAAGGATTTATATTTCTACAGTGGTACTGAAGCCATCAATATAAAGAATTCTAAACAGATGCATCACATAAGGCAAGATTGCATAATGGTGTTAACACAGTCTGGTATAAATGAATTGTATGAAATATTTGAACAGTTATTTTAAATATGTATAATTTAATTTTTTTTTAATTTACAACTGTGTTTTTTATGGAATTTGCAACCTGCTCTACCCCAGTGTATTGGGTACTTTGCCTTGACACAGGGGATGCAGAGGTCATGCTGGGGGGAGTACAGTTGCCTGAAAAATAGGACTCTGTATTTTAATTGCTCATACATCCTTTTTTAACATGTACTACATAAATCTTAATTGTGGCCACCGAAACAACATTTGAAGAAATATTAACAAACTCTACTGACTTTTTTAAATGTTGTTGACATGTTTCTGAAGGTTAGGTACTTTATAATGTGACAATTACTCATTATACTCTTAGCGTTAGCTACAATCCAGTCAATGCATTTTGATCAATTAGAGAGAGGTGTAATAGCTGTAATTTTCTACAGTCAAAAATTACAGACAGACTACCTATGGCTTTCAAAATTTTAAAATAATGAAATAAGATACATTTTTTTAGAAGGTCAGCAGCAGATATTTGTTGTGGCTTGAGGATTAAATAACACTGGTGGTAAATCACATCAATAAACAATATAAAATTAGTACAGTAACTCACAACAGTGGAAGTGACTGATGTATGGTCTGTATTTCACATTGACCTATTAGCAGGTTGAGATGTATGTTTAATGAATTAAATTCTCAGTGATTTGCTAGAAAACCACAAACTCTATGAGGAATAGACTGAAAATATGAGGCAAAAACCTGGAGAATTGAGAGGTATCAATGCAATTTTCCAGAAAACTACATATTTTATGAGGAACAGACCAAAAATACGAGGCAAAAATGTGGGCATTCTGCAAAATTTGGGGCAGCTGAGAAGTATGACAAGAGTGAATGTGTGTGTTTGTTTGAGTGTTTCTATATCAGTGAGCCACTGTTTTTTGCTTCTGCATCTTTGTGTATATGTAAATGTCTGTGTCTGCAAGACAGTGTATGTATTATTAAATACTTACATATGGTATATTTTGGTTGAAAGGCCATGACCATGGCCAAGGTATGCTTTTCGGGCAGTGCAAAAATAAGGTGTTCCACATCTTGACTGTCTGTCACTCATTGCTATGGCCTGTGTTCCACACTGGCCTATTATCAGGTTGAGACCTATGCGTCTAACCTCTCATCTACCCCTCCTTGTATTTCTTCGTCCATGATTAAATCTGACTACTTATCAGTCATTTTCTCTGTCAAGCCTAGTGCTACCACTCCACCACCAATGGAAACCATCTTTAGAGTATTCTCCTGGGCAAAACTACTTCTGCTTGCAGAATATTTATGCAAAATTCCCAACAACCCCTATAAATAGACTAATCTGTGAAGTCTCTCTCAATTAAACTCTAATTTTTAAAAGCAGCTAAACAGTTAAAATTCACCTATCTGCCCTAAATGTAATGGTTAATTCAGGAAAACAACTTTCTGGTGAAACTCCCTTATTAATAAACTGTATTATTAAAGAAGTAAATTAATGAAAAGTTGTAAGAAATCGCAATTCCCCATACCTCAAGACAATGCTGAAAGATACCAGCAAAGAACTTAAGACCGCAATTAGAAAATATAAAGAAGGGCACAAACTTAACAGCATTATGGATGCCAAAGAAACTACAACTATTTCTTCAGATATGTCAGGAAATTAAGCAATACTGTAATACAATGGACTGAGTTTATCCATAATAACATCACTCATTCTGATCTCAAGGATATAGCCAATAGATTAGTAGACAAATCTAGTCCTAATTTACACCTCCTATCCAGATTGCCTCACTATCCTTGACAATTTATCTTCTCTTGAAATCATCTTAGAAGTCATATAATCCCTATTAAAAGCTAAAAATAATACTTCCATGAGACCAGGTGTACCAGGCTTTATTAAAATCAGTGCCAAGTATACTCTGACTATGATTCTCCCTTGCCCTCAAGGTTTATGTGTGATGACTGGAGAAAAGCCACTGTGACTTCCCTATACAAGTGTGATTCCACTACTAACCCTGCTAATTATAGGCCCATTAGCCTCATCAGCCTTATAAGCAAAGCCATGGAATATATCAATACAAAACATATGGTGCAAAAATGGACAACTTACCTGATCTACACTCTAATTAATTTGGTTATGTGAAGGACAGGTCCTGCTTCCTGAGCCTAGTAAACTTACTTGAAAAGGTTAAAGATGCAGCAGACAATGGTCATTCCATGCATGTTTTTATCTTAGCCAGAATTAGATACTATCTATCGTTATGGGAAATTAGACAAACATGATGTAAACAACTACAACATCCACTAGATTACAAATTTGCTGTCCAACAGATCCCAAGCTACTCTCCGGGAACATTAAATTGCAGATGGTTGTGTATCCTAGGGATCGGTGCTGGGCTCTCTCCTGTTTGGCATTTAGTTTACAAACATCCAAGCCAAGCCAATGTCCCAAAAGTGGGATTGAACAAGTTTACAGATCAACAAGCTAGGTACTGTTTTTTATACATCTTCTGACACTAAACCAATCACATACTAAAAATGGTCTCAAGTTAAATGAAAAAAAGCGCAACATTTTAATGTTTGACAAAAAAAGCATCCTCATATGTTATAATGGGTATTCCTCTTCAGACATATATGATCATAAGTGACCTTTGTGCTTATGTTGGCAGTTCTCTCTCACTGGATCATCATGTTTTCACCATAGTCAAGAAATCCTTCTATCTGATCCAGTTAATTTCCAAAAGAATATCTTCAAGATCCAAATAAATCATTTGACTACTGCATACTTTCCTTATCAGATCCATCATCAAATACAGTACCCCCTTTGAAAATGTACATATCTAAGCATATCACTCTACTGGAAAGGCCCCAACTATTTTTAACCAAGAAAATGATAAGCCTTAAATCCTTCAGATATCCTAATAGATTAACTAAACTCTTCCTATACTCTCTAACCTATCTACTCCTCTGAAGGAACCAGTATCTTGCTTCTTGAGCCAATAAAGTCCCAGTCCTATTTGATATAATAAACCTTAACATATAAACTTTAAACTTCAACATATAATATGTCTTCACAAAGCCAGTGGCTCTACAAACACCCATACCAAGGATTTAAATCTACACCAGCAGGTAAACAAAATGCAATGGAGGAAAAGATTCCTAACTCAATGTATGTTCATCATAGCCAAGCAAAGCAGTACTTTACTTTTAAGGCCAGTTTTGATGACTAGATAAGTAGACACATATTTATAATAGGGCTATCATGTATGTCCCTGCTTGATTTGAGAGGTAAGCACTATTTATTGCTTATAAAGGGCAGAAAGAACTTTTAAATGTATCTTTTTAAAAGTTTACATGGCTAGGCACCTTTTGGATCCAGTGATCACTTGCCTAGTATTTTTCCTATGTTCCTGTGTAGTGCAATGCCAGACTGTGTCTACAAAAGTTGTATGAAATTCTGGGTTTGCTAGATATATACAAGAGTCTATATATGAGTTCCCTTAAGGCAGTTCATAATTACAAATGTAGGCATAAGTACTCAGATGCTTAGTGTTATAATATGACGTATTGACAGCTATGCCAGGAGACATAGGACAATGCATGTGCAACATATGCCAGCATAGCTTAGCTGGAGTTTTGTAAAGTATTATTTGTCATTTGTATATCAAACTGTTTTGTACAGGTGTTTGTATTGAACATTTATTTGTAAAGCTGTTTATGTTAAAAATGTACCAACAGTACTGGACAGAAAAGAAATACACCTGTTTGTCAGACTGTATTGCAACTGTTGAAATGAATATATTGTAACAGAGGATACTGGAAGAGAAGAGTTTAATTTCAGTCCAGCTAACTTTGGAAAATAGTCGGAAATTAAATTACCTAGTTTAGGCCATAAAGATTGTACCTTACAGTTCGGATTGCAGTCAAAGACAAAATGTCTATGAAAACCAGGACTAGGAATTCTACTGCATTGTCCCTTGGGGTGAACTAATTGCTACCCTGGAAGGATGTAAGTTTTTGAAATGGTTTTATAGCTTCCAGATGCTATAACATATCTTACCAAAGCTCTATATGTGTGCATTATGACATATATGTGCTAGATTCTGGTTCAGGTTCTAGTAAAGGGGTAGTGTGGAACCAGAAGTCAGATGACCAGATGTATGTATTTCATTCTGTAATCCAGCACTGAAGTGATGATTTAATACTAGATGAGACAGAAGTCTCAGAGCAGTCTGTTTATGAAACCTGACAAAGAAGGACAACTCATCCACGTCAGCTGACAAAGAAGGACAACTCATCCACGTCAGCTTGCCTTGCTCTAGTAAGTGAACTATGGGACAGTAATTCTTTAGATCAGTCAGGAAAATATAACGAGATTAGTTAAGTACTGTTTTTCTGTATCTGTGTGAATCTTTCAATTGGTGTTATTTTTAATATTTCCTGTAACTAAAACGGTGTTTATTGTAAATAAATATTTAGTATTTCCATGTTTTTTTATTTATTATTAAATATATTTAAACTTTTCATTGTAGCTGGTCTTTTAGGGAATATTTTAACCATTGAGAGTACTTATATTTATTTGGTGACACTGTGACCACTCTTGAAAACCTTCCTGCATTGGTTAAACACTACCATTTGTATTAGTATTAATTTTACTCAGTATAATTGGGTACCCTTGCAAGAGTCTTAGAGCAGCTGGCTTGGAGTGTTCTGGTGGCAGTATCTACCTTATAGTCTGGGCAGAGGGGGCATGGCTGGTGTGTGTGTGTGTGTGTGTGTGTGTGTGTGTGTGTGTGTGTGTGTGTGTGTGTGTGTGTGTGTGTGTGTGTGTGTGTGTGTGTGTGTGTGTGTGTGTGTGTGTGTGTGTGAAAATCAAATCTGAAAGAGTGTGTGTGTGTGTGTGTGTGTGTGTGTGTGTGTGTGTGTGTGTGTGTGTGTGTGTGTGTGTGTGTGTGTGTGTCAGCTACTTGGAGTAGGGGCACAGAGCACTGGTTTCACAAAGAGTGTGGTGGAGGACTTGGCTTGGAACACTCGGCTGATGACTCAACTCTACAGCTGCTTCAGTGGGGAGTCTTATTTGGGGCCTGGAGAGAGACTGAATGAGCTCCCTGTGTGCTCTTAAGGGAAATCATGCTTGCTGCAGAGAGCTGCATCTGAAAATACTGGGCGTATCTATTTTTTGTTCCAAATGAACGTCCCTCACCAGTCTCAGTGGTGAGGATTGAGGTTCCTTGACTACTTGCCCAGAGGAGGGGCATCACAGGTGTAAATAGGTTCAGAGGAAATTTTATATTATATAGATATAGATAATGCTGTCATAAGGTTTAAATTAGCTGTACAGAGTTGGTGGTGAGCAATGTTGCAAAATAATGACCAGAGCTGGCAGATTCTAGTAAAACTATTAAGGTATTGGTGAAGACTGCTTGCGCAGAATAGGATTCTGAATGATGAGAAATGGTTTGAAGGTAATGGTAAGCTGAAAATAGCAGTGGTATTTATCCTGGAGATGTACAGGAGTAGAGCTATTGATTTGTTAGGTGAAAGTTTAGTTGTATTTTAAATAAGTCTGCATTCTGAATGGATTTCAGTGGTAGTGGGATGTGGTTCCATAATTTAGCTACAATATTTGAACATGAAGAGTCACCTGCAGTATTAAATGATTTGGTTATAATAATTAGTGATTTTTTTCTAGCACATAAAATTCTATTGGGGAACAGTGTTGTATTAAGTTGTTAAGGGCTGGGCAATTTTCTGGCTTATAGAGAAGTCTATGTATTATAGTTAGCTGAGAAAGAATTATCTGAGGGCTAAGCAGTGGTCTGCTCTATTGTTATAATTTATTGCAAACCTGGCTATTTCATTATAATGTTGCTTGAGTTTGAACAGTTGTAAGACTTGAAGTTTGAAGATTGGGGCAGCAAAGTGGAGAGGCGGCAGTAAGAAACTATGTGTTATATGTCTTCTGGCTATGTCAGTGGGTAGGTTTTTAGTCTGTAAAATGTACCAAGTTTTTGATATTTTTTTAACCATATGTGATACATGGTGGTCAAATTTCAACCAATCACCTATGATGACACCTAGTCATTTTGTTTGGTTTAATTGTTCTATTATGGTGTTGATTGCAGAGATGATAGTGAATAGTGTTTTTTTAGGGATGTATTGTGGAATGCAAAGAAGTAATTTAGCTTTATAGAGTTTAGAAGTAGTTCTGAATTATTTAGCCATGTTTTAATCAATAGGAAGGATTGCTGTGTAAGGTCTTAAAGTTTTGACAGATTTGTAGAGCAGAGTAATGATAAAGTACCCTCAAAAAAGCAGAACTGATAAACAGTTTACAGGCTCTATGACAGCTTACCATCTGTCAGACTGCTCTTTAAAAATGTAAAAGTTTACATGCTTGTAACTGTCCTGTTTTTACAGTAGCTAAACTACCTTTAGAAAAAGAAACAGGGCAGACAGGCTGACAGTTGGCAGGCTGTCTGTAAGAGACTGGTTAATGGCAGCTTACAAACTGATGAAGTGTTTTTTTAAAAGACTGACAATTTACAAACTGTATTCACTAGCTGCTATTAGAAGCATGATCCTTAATCTCCCAGTCCGCGCCAGAAAAGCATTTTTTGTTTTGTTATACTGTGAAACATAGGTACCTCAGTGAACTAATTATTTCTAGCTGATTAACTGAAGTTTTGGTACCCATAATATTTCCTTGTAGCTATGTTCCCATGTAACTGTAATGTGATTTTTGATTTTTTTTCTAATTTTTTTTCAGCCAGGACTAAATACAGCTACAAATAATTACACAATATTCAGACAGGGGTCTTATCAGGAATTTACTGAGGGTAACCAGATTTTTTTTCTTTCAGGGTTTAATGAAATAGAGTATCACTGACTTTGCCATCAACATACAGGACCAAACCCACTATACCTGCTTCAAAAATAACACCCCTCAAACACAAATAAATTAAAGCAGTGCTTGCTTTCCCACATGTAATCATTGTTTTCATTCTCCTTCTTGCTCTTTGTTTCACTGATGTGATTACCGCACTTGGTAGTATGGCTTCTCCACAGCTCTTCTGTCTCCTGCTCCTGTTACCAAATGGCTTTCAGGGGAAGTTTCTGTACTAACCAGAGAGCAAACATTTGAGAACATATGAATCTTATTAAATGTAAAAGGCACTGCATGTGTAGAATTTTGTGCACATTTTCAATGTCCTTCTGTGAGAGTAACACAAAAGCACAGAAACAGGTGGAGTTTTAAAATAAAAATAAAATAACATTTTCTGAAGATCTTCACTGCCTAGGCCAGAGTGAACCACTCAAATTCAGTGATTTTGACACCTACATGAATAAGCTTTTACAGCCTTAAACCCAGCACAGCTGCCATTGCTGTCCACCCCATAGTAGCTCATTAGCCCTGGTTACTAATCCCACTCCCAAGTGCTCCCATGTTCTTTCCCTAAATCCTTCCTCACTTTTACAACTATTCATCAATAACTGACTCATCTGAACCAAGGTACCACCTGTCCCTCTTTGTGCAGAACAGTCCCTATTTGGGCAGATGTGTCTTGTGAAAAATATTGAAAATGGCAAATGCCCTGAGGCTTTAGGAAAATAATATTTCCTAAGTTTTCTTCATATGTTGCATAAAACAATTATTTTTATCTGAAACAGCATAAGCAAATCAAATGCTCTAAGAATAAACTTTTATTTTGACAAAATATTGATATTCAGTCCTTTGCACTGATTCTGGGTATGGTTTGTCATGCAAAAATTTTATGTTTCTACAAAAAATGTCCCACTTTGGGCATTTGAAATGGTGGCAACCCTAATCTGAACAGATTACTTTGAGACAAGCACATCAAAAATCCCAATAAAAAGTTTTCCCAAACAAATGGCCAACCCCTGTGCCCCTATCTTACTTAATACTAACTCCAGCAATGATGATGCCACAGTACAAAGACAAAATGATCGATTTTAACAATTGGCTAAAATTTTGGTGTCATTCAAAGGGGATCCAGTGTCTGTCAGCCTGGGATGACATGCTCGACAAGCCACGTCGCTTCGCTAGGGACGGCTTGCACCTGTCACCACTGGGCTTTTGGATATTGGCAAAGGCTCTTGCCACCCCCATAGTGCCGTTTTTAGGCAAGGCTCAAAAGTCAAACCCACCCCCATAGACAGCACAAGGAACAAGAAACTAAGGGTAATGCTGCTAAACGCCAGAAGTCTTAACCTCAAGATGCACGCACTCAAAGCTCTCCTCAGTATGGAGAACATCGATATCTGTGCAGTGACAGAAACCTGGTTCAAGGCTCCAGAGAGCACCCCAGCACTACCAGGCTATACCTCATATCATGCTTTTCGGCCCCAAAACCCGGACGGAACCACAAAAGGAGGTGGAGTTTCCATATTTATCAAGGATATCCACACCTCCAGGTTAGTGGCATTGCACGAAGCATCGGAGACCATCCATGTGCAACTAACAGTGGGCAAGATTGCTTTTCAGTTTATAGCATCCTACAGACCACCCTCTCAAAGTCAGGAATCCCACTCAGCTTTCCTGAAAACATTGGAGAACATGAAGATCTCTCTGAACACCATTATAGTGGGCGACTTCAACTACCCAAACATTGACTGGGAGCACTACTCAAGCCCCAGCACCTTAGCCCAAAGGTTCCTGGAAATTATAAACTCAAATGCTATGGAACAACTAGTCACCACTCCCACAAGAGGGGACAACATACTAGACCTGATCATTACCAACATGGGGACTCTATGCTCCACACCAGAAGTATATCCCTCATTGGTAAGATCAGACCATAAATTAATTTCACTGGATGTCCACATCCCGACCCCACCCCAGCCCAGAAAACCACAGTGAAAAACTTCTCAAAAGCAAACTTCTCACTTCTCAAAATCAAAGTGGAATCCTTCAAGGCCCCAGGGCCAGTGGAAACTATGGCCCAAACTGCAGAATCCTATATAAATGCATTCTACGGACATCTCCAGGAATGCATGGATCATGCTATCCCAAACAAAACCAAGACCCAATCATCCAAAGGCAGGCGTCCAGTCTGGTGGACCCTTGCCATAAATAAACTGTACAACAGAAGGAGGAAGCTACTACATGATAGAGCAAAATCCCTAATAGGGAAGGCATCTCTGATCAGTACTAGCAAAAATTACGATCCCTCATAAAATCCTCCAAGGCCAGCTTTGAGAGAAAAATTGCACAGGACACCAAAGACAATCATAAGGCTTTTTTTAGTTATGTTAGAAACCTGGGATGCAACTCCCAAACTTGTTCTGAGTTGATTCTAAACGACAAAAAATACACTGAACCCACAGACATCGCCAATATCCTGGCAGACAGGTTCAGTGCAAACTTCTCCACCTCCTCCCCCCAAAAGAGCAAGTATCTATCCGGCAGAGGGCTGCCTCCCAAACATCTCTGATGCTCAGGTGAAGGCTGCCCTCTCCAAAGCAAAAACACTGCTTCCATGGGACCAGATGGCGTCCCAGGTTGCATCCTACATGAACTCCAAGAGGAACTAATCCCTCAAATAAAACAGCTATACAATCTCAGCCTCACTACTGGATATGTGCCCACAGAATGGCGTACAGCAACAGTGGTCCCACTCCACAAAGGTGGAGCCTCTACGGACCCTGGAAACTATTGCCCCATAAGCCTGACTAGCTTAGTCTGCAAGGCTATGGAGAGGATCATCATGGAGCTCATAAACAAAGACATTGGGGACCTACAGACACTAGATCCTACCCAGTTCGGCTTTGTCAAGGGCAGATTCTGCCTTTTGAACCTGGTTGACTTCTTCAAAACAGTCACCAAAGCCATAGATGAAGGGAAGGTAGTCCACACAGCCTATCTGGACCTTGCAAAGGCATTTGACACAATACCCCACTCGGGCATCATAGATAAGCTATCCAGCTTAAATATAAACCCCTATATCACAGGATGGGTTGCAAACTGGCTGAAAGACAGAGCCCACAGAGTGAGAGTTGCTGGAGCCATGTCAGACTCGAAACCGGTCACAAGTGGCATCCCACAGGGTTCTCTCCTGGGACCACTCTTGTTCGGTATATACTTTTCCGAGGTACAGGCAAATGTGGGAGGACTGTGGCTCACCAAGTTCACAGACGACTGCAAACTGGGCATCATAATCAAGTCTCCAGCTAACACAAACATCCTTCAAAAAGGTCTCACAGAGACAGATAACTGGTGCCAGCGCCATGGTTTAAAGCTAAAATGCCAAAAATGTATAGTCATACCCTTTGGCAAAAACAATGTGCCCACAAATTACCACATAGGCGGAAACCCATTAAGTACAGAGAAAGTTATTAGGGACCTGGGGACCCAAGTTGATAGCAATCTCTCCTTTGAAAACCACATTGCCAAAGTGGTTAGAAAGACCTTCTACATAGCCCACCTCATCACGAAGGGTTTCACATCTAGATCAAGAGAGGTAATCGTGCCTTTATTCATCCCTCATCAGGCCCATCATAGAATACAATGCCCCTTTTGGGATGTACCTTACCCGACACCTGCAGCAATTAGAAAGACCCCAAAAGTATCTCACCAAGAGGATCAAGGGTCTCAAACAGATGCCATATGCTGCTCGGTTAAAAACTCCAGCTCTACTCAGTTGCATACCGCCTACTTCGAGGCGATCTATGCCTGACATACAAAGCTATGTCAAATCCAGAATTAATGGACATGCTCCACCTCAGTAAATCTAAATCCCTTAGAGCCACATGCTCGAGGGACTTGAACCTCAGCACAGAAATAAATAGAACTTGCTGGAGAGACAGGTTCATAACCCAGAGGCTCCCTTCGCTCTGGAATAGAATTCCAGTTCATGTGAGGCAGAGCACCTCACTGAATCTCTTCAAGAAGAATCTCGATAGGTGGATGGGGGATCGTAGGTTTGTCCCAGGGATAACTCCCGTGTCACTATTAGACAGAGGCACAGTAAACTAAACCTTAAAAAGGGCACAGTATACTCAAATCAAGGGGTGGCATAAGACATACAGAATCGGGCTAGGCTTATAATTGCCCCAGGGCAGATAGCCTAGTATGAACCTATGAACCTATGAACCTATGTGGGCAAAAGGAAGTTGTATTTCTGACTACAGCAGTTTTGACAGAAAATGCTGGCAGTGATGCAGATCATAGAATATCACATTCCTGTCCATGGCAACATTGATAGAAAATGCTGATACTGACAAAGATGGAGCATTTTCAGTGTGAAAGATTAATTGCAGCATAATTTGATGAACCAGGTTTTGACAGTTATAATATCCACCTCCTTATGTTCTTGCTGCTAACAATCCCTGCCCATTTTCCCCACATGAACTAGTGCGTTAGATTTCTACCTTCCCAATTATCTTACAAATACTGACTTTTTTCCCCTTAGTTATCTTATACCTCATAATTATTCTTTAAAATATACCAGTCGCTGGGTGTTACAGATAAACAGTTCATTATCTCAACCCTCAGGGGTTAATTAACATGAAAACCACTGAATGAAATAAAAAAAAACTGTTTACAAGCAAAAATAGCCACAAAACCACCAGATAAAACCTGTTGCTGCACATTGCATGCTTCACAGGATTTGAATCTAGCTAAGACGGTTCTGAGATACAGGCATTCAAACAGTTTGGATCAATCTTATTCTCCTCTCTTTTCTCTATTTATTTATTGATTCTTTATTGACTGGGTTTGTCCCACTACGTTAGTGATGTTTTCAGGGGAGACCCGAGGTGGTATTTAGAAATTTGCCCAGGGTATCGAGGAACTTCACCTACTCTTTTGGATAGGTGCTATGGGATCTTTTACATCAACCTGAGCTACTGCCAACTCAAGCAGATGGGACCTTGGTTTAATGTCTCATCCAAAGGATATTAGGTTGACTTTTATTGCACTCCACTTTATGCCTGACACATATCTTATACTATCATCCTTTATTTCACTAGTTAGTTCCATATGTGGGTCTGCCCTGATGTGAGGGATGATGAACACATTTATTTATATTGGGGTAGTGTCCTGATCTCAGTGGACCATTTACAGCACAGCCAGATGAATAAGATCGTATAACAAATGAACAAAACATATTTTCAGATACAAGGATATGCTAAGAAACACACACACACACACACACACACACACACACACACACATATATATATATATATATATATATATATATATATATATATATATATATATATATATATATATATATTTACAGATACAAGGATATGCTAAGAAACACACACACATATATATATATATATATATATATATATATATATATATATATATATATATATATATATTTACAGATGCAAGAGTATGCTACAATGTTTAGTTTAAGAAGCAGTTAATGTCAAAACATGGATGGAAAATTGTAATTATGCTTAGCAGAGCTTTATGTATATGATGTAGCCAAAATGACTGAGATGGCATGTGCTGCAGGGATAGCAGCATATGAAGACATTGGAAAAGGCAAATGAGAATAGTTACATTAAAGGATTTTAGCTGTTTTGTGTACATTTTCCCTCCTAATCCTTACCTGTTACCCTTCTGTATGCTATTTTTAGTTTACTTTGTCCACTCTGACTTCTAATTTTTGTCATATTTCCTTCTTCCCTTTTTTAATGCATCTCACAGTTTTTCTACTCTCATAAGAGGCTCCTTTCCCTAAATTCGTTCTCACCAAGCGTTCCAGCTGATTGAAGTATTGTGTACACCTTTATCCTAGTTGTCTTTATCAGCTCAGTTGCACGACTGTGAGTTGTAATGTACAATGGTCACTACTGTCTTTCACCTGTCATCTCTTTTTCACTGTTCTCTCTATACAGGTGATGAAAGCATCAAGGAATGCAACTTTTTTCCTTAAGAGCCTTACTGTAAGAACAAATCCTGCTTTCTGTAGAGTTTCTGCCACCTTCATCTGCATCTCCACTTCTCTCCTCACTTATGATAAAAATGGACCCCTCCAAGTTTACCACTTCACTTTCTTATTCCATAGATCTTTAACTAGAATGGGACAGAGGGATCATCTGCTCCAGATGTAAGCTGTTCTAGGACATGATCAGTAAGTGCTAATATTCCAAGAGTGCAGTAACAGCATTTCCTTGTGAAGCCACAAGTATATTGTAGCTCCATAAAATAATGCCAATAGTGCATTTGTAGCCACAGCTGAAGTGGTGTGTAATGATTTAATTATAGCAAGCTGCTTGCTGCATTTTTAGCAGCATCTTGCTACAAATTAAATGTAGTAGAGTATGTTTGTTTTGTTTTTGTTCTACAGAGTTGAGAAGTTTTTCTTTTTTTTTTCTCCTTACCTTTGTGTTCGGGGTGCAGGCAAAGGGAACTGCACAGGGCACCAAATGGCCCAGTTATGGTTCTACTGCTCCATATAACAATGGATCATCATCATTGCCCATCCCTTAACTTGTTCTATATCACAAGTACAACACAACATTGTATGAGACCCCAAACATGAAAAAAATATTGTTGATTGTCACAGCAGAACAGTGAATTATAAAAGTTGTTGTTACAGTAATTAAACATTTTTGCAAGAGGACAAGATCCCTCCTGCAACCCATTGTGTGCATAACTCTGTTAGCTTACTATACATATATATATATATATATATATATATAGAGAGAGAGAGAGAGCGAGCGAGCAGGTGCAGCTTGTGTTATAGGACTGCAGGACTGCAGCTCCCCCACCTGTAGAAAGAAAGAAAGAAGAAAATACAATAAAAAAAATCACAAGTCCCAGAACTCCACACATGCGTGCTTGGAGTTCCTGGTACTCACAATACTCCAGACTGCTGTGTTTGGCAGTCCAGATAGGGAGGAAGGCAATCTCTGTCCTGCAACCCAGAAGTCTGTGCAGTGACAACCACATAGAATAGAAAGACACTGGACTGCATCGCCTGCATGCTGGAGCCTGCGGGGAAACACACAGAATGCATTGCCAAACTGGAAGTTAGCTTGCGCAGGCTAAGGAAGCATTCAGGAGCTGTTAGCTTTTGCTGCTGGAGAAGCATTGGAAACCAGAATGCTCATGCTAAGGAAAGCATTCAGGACTTTCTGGTACATATGGGGGAAGCATTCAGTGTGCTTGTGCTAAGGAAAGCATTCAGGAGCTGTTAGTTTGTGCTGCTGCAGGGGAAGCATCAGAAACCAAACTGCATTCAGGTATGGGGGGAAGTGCATGTGTGGTGTGCGTGTGTGTGTGTAATGCCCCACTTGCTATATACTGGTGGCTAGAGAACATTCAGGCTTGAACCCTGTACCTTGGGTTCAGGTGGCAAGGACCTGATTTCCCTACCCACCACAATTTGCAAAGAATTTGCAGATTTTTGCTTCATACTTGTTTTGTTCCTCATAACATCTGTGGTTTCTGTATGTTTGTCTTTCCTTGCAAAGTCAGAAGTGCAGTGGTGCACTGGTAGCATTGTTGCCTGAGAGCTACAGGTTCTCTGGTTTGATTCTTGGCTGGGGTGCTTTCTGTGTGGAATCTGCATGTCTTCCTATCTTACAAAGAGGTGTCTGGAGTGTTTCTCCCTCCTCTGCTGAAAATTAACTTTTGTTCCAAGTCAGACTTTCCTGGTTAACAAATGTTAAAAAAAAAATAACAGGCATTTGAATTTCAGACCATATTCTTCAGAAAGTACATTGTAACACAAAACCTTTTATTCTAGCAATTTTCTAAGTTTATAACAGGTTTTTTGCTAAGAGGTTGAGAGCTATGGTGAGTACTGAATTCACTGAATATGTTTGGGGGTTGTATTCCCCCATTACTGGCTTCGTCCACGTGTTTTTTCTAAGAGGTTGAGAGCTATGGTGAGAACTTAATTCATTGAATATGTTTGGGGGCTGTATTCCCCCATTATTGGCTTTGTTCAGGTGTTTTTTGCTAAGAGGTTGACAGCTATGGTGAGAACTGAATTCACTAAATGGTAGCCATTTAAGTTTCAGTTTTACTCTCTTTCACAAAACAGCTGATTTGGCATAGTGGTATGTTGTTCTGACTGTTTTGCGCAGGGTCCCCAGGGTTCAAGACTTGGCAGTGAAATGTATGGTGGTAACACAGCATTTTATTCTAGCAACTTTCCAACATTATACAAGCAATGTTTAAAATGTGACCCTGGTTTTGGGGCTATTGTCCCCCCCCCCCAATAAATTTTGGCTTTTTTCAGATTTCTTGTGCCGCAAAGTTCAGAGATACAGCTGAGTGTCAAGTAGATTTTACAAGGAGCTGAGAGCTGCAGGGGAACAAAAGTTTAGTGCTGCTTATGCTGATTTGGCTTGCATTGTTAATAACACAACAGGTAGAGTACTTGCTTTTGATGCAGAAGGCTATGGGTTCTACTCCCACAGTAGATAGATGTATTGCTGATACTGTACTGCGTTGCAAAGGGGGTGGATGCTGCAGTCTTTTTTGGATAAGATACCTAGTAACTATGAACCTGTTATCAGTTTGTCATCCATTCCCTATTGCGATATTACTAGCTTATTTTTTTAATGCAACATAGGCAGTTTATTCCTCTAGGGCAACAGGCATTTTGTTTGTAGATGGAACAATGACATATAAAGTTATCTGCTAGCAGCAACCCCTTCATTAGTTACAGATTTCTTTAATGTGGAATTATTTAGATGACTTTTACTTCTTCAGAGATTGTGTATATTTACTGGTAGACTGTAGAAGTTTGAGTAGACTTTTATGATGGAAATTTTCTGAATTGGGCAGTTTTGTCATTATTGGTGCATGCATTTTGTTTCATTGTTTACTGGAAAAATGTTCATAACAATAAATTTAAAATGCCCTCTAACAACTGTACTGTATTGTACAAGGAATATAATTTAAAACAGTCAGGATGGTGCATCAAAGAGCATGGGTATGCTTCGTGTTCAAGGGGCCTATGATTTGAAAACAGTCCAAAGTTCATCTTTATCTGCCACTGGCAAAATGTATTTTCTTTGAATGTTGCTTTCAATGCTGTTTCAATGAATGTGAGTTTCAAGGGCAGAGAAGTTTTAATGCTAAGTCTATTTTCATTGTGAGACTGCATTGCTTTGTTTACCAGATATCTATTAGGGTTTGTGCTGTAAAATGCAAAATAAAACTTTCAAATGAAATCCAAATAATCGCAGAAGTAAAGCAGTATGCACATTACAGTGTTTCTGGTAAATTGGGCAAAATAACCAAGGAATGGGACATTGGAATGGCTGCAGGGGGGAGGCTCCATTCGACCATGATTTTGTGAGGGGGGGAAGGGCAGCAAACTCAGGCAGCCCCATCTGAACTATACCTCTCAACTGTCCAGATTTTTTGCAGAATGAATAGATTTTTTTCTTCTTATTTTTGGTTTGTTCCTCATAAAATTTGTGGTTTTCTGGCAAATCATTTAGGAATGAAGTCACTAAATAATGACAGACACTGTGTTTCAGACATCATAACCTTCAGAAAAATGCATACTAAAGCAAGACCTGTTATTCTATCAACTGTCTTAAGTTTATACAAGAACAATTTTTAGTTTAGTTTGTATGTTCCCCCAATATATTTGGCCTTGTCCAGATTTCCTGCATTAAGAGGTTGAGAGCTACGTGCAAATAAATCGCTTTATAGAATTAGGAATATCCAAACACCTCAACTGTCCCCAATTTTGGCTCAAAATGTTGCTCTCCCCCTAATAATCCCTCCACAAAATGGCAATTTTGGAAGAAAACATGGAGGGTTTACAATTATAAATGACTGTAATGATCAGAGTTATAGATTACTTTTATTTCAGAAATTCATGTAGATGCTCTTATTTTGTCAGCTACTCAAGTTAACAGTATTAATATTAAAAATGTGTCCCTTCTTTGACAGGTTCCCAGCTGTACTGTGTGGCAATTTTATATTTTTTGCATCACATTTTTGGTCTGTTTTTCATATAATTGTGGTTTTCTGGCAAATTAGTGGCAAATGATTGAAGTTAGAAAATAATGGCAGGCATTTGAGGTTCAGATTTCATACCCTTCAGAAAATTCATACTAATGCAAGACCTACTACTATTCTATTATCCTTCTAAGTTTATAAGAGCAATATTTTAAAAAAATCCTTATTTTTGGGCCTGTGTCTCACTTCTATGTATGGCTTAGTCCAGATTTCTTGCTCTGAGGTTCAGAGGTATGAGTGTCAGAGCCACCACCGTCAGCCAGAGACATTTCAAATTGTGACATACTTGTTGCACCCCAATCCCCATTGTAGTGGCTCTGGATGTGTCCTAGCAAGGCAAGGAGCAGTTATGCAGTGTAAGTGTGCAGAGTATTCCCTCATTCAAGGTAGACCACAAGTACGACCATGGCTTTTCATCTGTCCTTGATTTTGCAGAATGTTCTGGTTTTCTGTCATATTTTTATACTGTTGATTTATGCTTCTTCTTATTCAGAAAATGCATGCTGTTACAGAGCCTGTTGTTCTGTGTTTAAGTAGCAATGCTTTAATGACCATCAGGTAAGCTTGTCTGAGATTGTAAGATGCAAGTAAGCTTTAATAAGCATACTGTTAAAGAATTACCAACATTGAAAGCCTTTTTGTTGTTGCCATGCAGAGAATATTTACATAACTACATAACTTATAAGCCTTAGGTATTGAAATGCATAGGAGAGTATTTGTAATAAAGCACAGGATTACAGTATTTTCAGAAGCTCATTACATTTGTTGGAGACTTGCAGTCATCTTTGCAGACTTTACCCATAAACTAAACAGAATGCCAATCTATCATGTGTGGTCCATAACTTGTGTAGTAATCCTTTAAGCAATTTATCTTGAGCTTGTTTCTTGTTTGTTGTATATTTTTTACTTTGATCATGTCTTCCCCATGAAACAAATAGATAGCTGTTGTCAGGCAGCAGGTCTTTTTTGGATAAGAAATATTTTTACAAGTGGGGGTATCACAGAGATTGCTACTTTCAGTATGTTACTTGGTAATTTTATAAAGCTGAATATAAATTATAATTATAAATGCAGTGCAAGGAGAGGGAGTTTGAGTTGAGTGCTGCATGTTTTTTTTATACTTGATTTTGACTGGCATTCCAGTAATGTATTTAAAAAGTAATTTATTTGTTCATGCCTCACGACCTTTGTGTTTCCATCTAAATATTAAGTAAGTTGTAATGTAGCCAATGCATTGAAATATTTATTTCTTCTACACTTCATTTTGTCTTGCTTGGACTCTCATAATGATGGTTTGGCACCCAGGGCAGCGTATTTAATTAAAGTTCCAGTTGTGGTTTTGAGCATGGCCCCACCCCTTTCTAGTTGGCCACACCCCTTCCCATTGGCCCCACCCATTCAGCTGTCTCCTGCAGCCCCCCTTTAATTTGAAGTCACTGGCTGCCACTTATCTATAGATAGAAAGATATAGATAGATATAGATATAGATACAGATATAAAACTTTGTATCTCAAGAAGTTGGTTGAAATTATTATTTTTGTTAAAATGCAAATCTACCACACAAGTTGATGATCAGATTTCATTACCTGTGGTTTTATGTGAGATTGGTGAACAGTAGGGTTAAAGACATTTCTACTTTCCCCCACTGTTATGTGATCCTGAAGATGGTATATTTAAGTAACTAAAGGTATGGGGTGCTGCTTTTCTGTTTTTTCATTTCTTTTTGACTAAACATTTTATTAATGCAATTTCATTAATGGAATGTTAGCTAAGATATTGAAATTGATAGTGTTTAGTTATATACTCATATATATATATGGCTATACTTAAAGTAATCTAAACAGAATAATATCGACAGCCAAACTTTCGATAAAAAAGAGCTAAACTCAAAAATAATCATCATCATCAGCTCCCTTTTTCACATTTTTTTCTACACGGGGTCGGGATATCGTGTTAACTGTCGCCAACTCTCTCAATTCAGTGCCATACTCCTGCCTTCTTCAGCATTCATGCCTAACTGTCGCAGATCTTTCACTCAATCCATCCACCTTTTTGCTGGACATCCTCAGTTCCTCTTACCTTCTGCCTGTCTGTCCCAAACCTTCCTCACCAGATTGTCTTCTGCTTTTCTACATGTGCCCAAACCACCGTAGTATGTTCTCTTTGGTGTTTTCTACAATTTGTCCTCATTTCTTCATCTGTCCCACAGGGGATCCTACCACCTTTCTCAGGCAATTCATTTCAATCATCTCTAGCTTCAACTGTTCTGCCTTTACTGCCCAGGTTTCTGTACCATACAGTAGTACTGGTCACACCACTGTCTTGTACACCTTACTTTTCAGCTTCTTTGGCATTCCTCTGTCATAGACTACACCTGATACTTTCTGCCAGTTGGCTGCAGGATCTCTGATTCTAGCTTTGACCTCTTCATTCAGACTACCCTTCTCCTCAACCACCCCTCCCAGATACTTGAAGCTGTTTACCAATTCCACTGTCTTCCCTTCTATCTCTATTCTCAGCTTCTTCTGATTCCCCTATTTGCTGCCATTACCACCATCTTATCTGTGCTTTGTTTCATCCCATGTGCCTTCAGGTTTGCATTCTATTCTCCTATCCTTTGCTGAAGTTCTAGCTCAGAGTCTGCCTGTACTGCCACATCATCTGCATACAGCAGCTTTGTTGATCTGTCCCATCCAACCTGTTTGCTAATGTAGTCCATCACCAGTATGAACAGCAGTGGGCTCAGACCTGAACCCTGATGTACACCCACTCCCACTGAGAACCCCTCTGTGAGGCTGGACACTGTTTGTACTTTATTTATTTTATTATTTATTGACATTTGTTAACCAGGTTTGTCCAACTGGGCTTGTGGCCCATTTTCAGTGGAGACCCGAGGAGAAAAGCTCCAGTAGTACATTTTTAAACAAGTACAATTTTTAAACAATATTGATATAATAGCAGTTATAGCAAAAAGATTCACATATGTTGGGTTATGTGCATAAAGTTAAAGTTGCATTAAAAAGAAACTTAGTAACATAATTTTACATTGATATAGTTCAATAGGTCAACAATAATTTTTTTTTGTTTGTATAAAATTATGCAAATGCATAGTAGACACATTGGAGAGAGAGGTGTAATGAGGTACTAAGTGTGGACCTTTTGAGGGTACATAAAGGGAAGGAAGACTAGGTGGGGTCATGGCAAGGGCAGGTCCTGGAATTGAGAAAATAAGCTTTTAGTTCATTTCTAAAGTGTGAGGTGTGGGAGATTGAACGTAAGTCAAGGGGAAGTTTGTTCCAAACATGGGCAAGGGAGTGTTTGTAGAGTAGTTTGCCTACTGACCTTTTTCGGTGGTAGACATCAAGTAATTGTTGGTTAGAAGTATGGAGGGTTGGAGATGGGATGTAGATGGAGACTAAGGAAGATAGAGATGGACAGAAGGAAGTTTTATAAAGAATAGAGTGTAGCATATGAAATTGATAAGATAGCAGAAATTGGGGAAGTTCAAGCCATTGAAGAGAGTTTAAAGAAATGCAGTGGTGTGAGTTGTATGGGGAGTTAGCAATGAATCTGGCTATTTTATGGTAATTCTGTTGGAGTTTGTTTAGAGTGGAGGCCTGGATATTGGTAAGAACTGGGGCGGCATATAAGAAGGAGGGGAGGAGGAGTGCCTGGCCCAGGGTAAGTCTAGATTCAGGGGTTAGGAATTTTGTCCCAATATATCAGATCTAGTTTCTGGTTTGTTTTTTGTATACACTGGAGTATGTGTAGGTTGAGCTTTAGTTCATCGATAATGGCCCCTAGGAGTTTTGTGTGGGTGTCAGGTTGGATAGTTGTATTGTTAGAAGATGTAATAGAAAAGGAGGTTTTGTGATGAGAAAGAGAACAGGGAAGGAAAAGTAGGAGTTTGGTCTTTTTGGGATTTACCTTTATCTTTCTGTCTTTGCCTTGCAACCTGATATAGTTTCTTTGTGCCCCTTACTTGAGTCACTGGGTCCTTGTACATAGCCTGCACTAATTCTACCAATGTTTCTGGGACTTCAAACCACCACAGTACTGCCCAGACCAGCTTTCTTGGGACCTTGTTGTATGCTTTCTCCAAGTATAGGAATGCCCAGTTGGACTCTCTCTCCTCATCTCTAGCTTCTTCTCAAGTATCTGTCTCAATGCAAACATCGAGTCAATTGTGCTGCATCCTGATCTGAATCCAAACTGCTCATGTCCCATCTTATATTCTACTACTCTGTGTATCCATTTATCAATCACCCTCTCCAGAAATTTCATGCAATGTGGCAGGTGTTTGATGCCTCTGTACTGCCCACAGTTGTGGATGTCCCCTTTGTTCTTGTACACTGGTATGAGTATCCTTATTCTCCAGTCATCTGGGATACGCCTTTCTCTCCCCACTGCTATGAGTACCCTCAGGAGCCATTTCTCCCCATCTCATCCAACATCTTTATCATATCTGCTGTGACCTCATCTGAGCCTGCTGCTTTCTCTGACTTCATCTTCCTTAGTGCTATTATTACTTCTTCTAAGGTAGGCTCCTCTTCTTCTCTCATTGTAGAGTATTTCTGGGGCAGTACAGCTTCTGTGGGGTTTTCTTCATTCAGGAGCTGCTGGAAATACTCCTTCCATCTGCCTTTGATGTCCTGTGGACTGGTGAGCAGATTGTTGCTGGCATCCCTTATGAAGGGTGTCTGACTATCTTCTTTATCTTTCTGTCTTTGCCTTGCAACCTGATATAGTTTCTTTGTGCCCCTTACTGAGTCACTTTCCAGAAGCTGGTATAGTGCTTCCAATGCCCTATTCTTTGCTATTGCAACTTCTTTCTTAGCTTCTTTGTTAGTCAACCAGTAGTCCTTACTAGCCTGGTCAGTCTTTTCTATCTCCCATTTCTTCCTGCACTCCTTATTTCTTTTGATGACTTCCTGGACTTTTGCATTCCACCACCAGGTTTCCTTATGTACCTTATTTCCATACCTGGCTCAGCTACACATCTTTTCTGTAGTCCTAACACATGCTGTTTTTAGGCGCTGCCACTCTTCTTCAACTCCACCTATTTCCTCCTCTTCTTGGGGTGCTAGAGCCCTGAGTAAATCCTTGAACTGGTTTCTCTCCAGTCAACTTCCAGGTCTTCAGCCTGGTCTCTGTTGACCTTAGAGCCTTCTCTGACCACTGCTTGCAGCTGATTGCGCTAACTAGTGGTTTATGCTGTGGGTCGACTGTTTCACTGGGGATGACTTTGCAATCATGGATTCAACCCCAGTGCCTTTTCCTTACTAGGACGAAGTCTACCTGAGTTGCATGATGGCTACTCTTGTATGTGATCTTGTGACTGTCTCTCTTTCTGAACCACGTGTTGGCTACTATCAAGCCATTTGCCAGACAGAAGTCTATAATGGCTTCTCCTTCTTTATTTCTGTTGCCCCAACCATGTGGTCCAAGGCAGTCCTCATATCCTGTTCTGTCTGTTCCTATATGTGCATTCAAGTCACTCATTATCAACACCAATTCATGTTGTCCTGCTTTATCTAGTAGGTCCTGCAACGGCTATCTGAATGCACTCTTTTCTTTACTATCACAACCCTGCTGTGGGGCATAGGCTGAGATTATGAATACCGCCCTATCATTACACTGGAGTCTGATTGCCATGAGTCTGTCATTAATTCTGATGATATCCCTCACTGCCTTCTGAAGCCCCTCTCTCACCACAATTCCTACACCATTTCTAGCCTGACCCCCACCTGAGTAGTAGAGTCTGGATCCCAAGCCAAGTGGCTTTGCTGCACTTATCTTCCATCTCATCTCTTGGATACACAGGATGTCCAGTCTCCTCCCTATCGTCATGTCATCCACTTCCAACCTGTGTCCTGTCAGTGAACCTACATTAAGCGTAGCAATTCTCAGTTCATGTTTGGCAGGTTGGTTGGTTTTTTGTCCAGCTTTCGCTCAACAGAGCTATCCCAGGTAACCCAGGCTGGGCAACTAGACACCCGCCAACCAGTAGCTTGTTGACCCAGGGCTGCTGAGCTTTATGGCGGGGCACACACTGGCCAATAGG
>NC_056740.1:234278913-234298913 GCF_019279795.1 Protopterus annectens | reverse complement strand
GTAAGACTTTTTTTATCTTTTGGTTTTGTTATTACTGTAACAGCCTGTGGGACAGATTCAGCAAATTTTGTAAGACTGTCTGCATCTCTTCAAGAGACTGGTGCCAGTTGCTGTCTAACTCAAACAATGATTATCCATTTCCTCCTCCCAGATAGCCCACACAGGATTACAACACCCACTAAACTAGCATAAAGTATTAGCTAAATGGACACTGTAGCGATACTACATTTTCTTGACATAATGAGTAACTATCAGTTTTTCACACAATGAGAAACAAACTGAGGAGATTAATGCGATTAATTGTCCCCGCATGCATATATACATATATTATGCATCTCTTTGCAATCAGTATCTTTTAATACTAATTTAGGCGCCATTGTCATTATGACAAGAAATGGAGCCACACACACTCCACAAAGAAACTATTCTGCTGTTTTAAGTGTTCTGTAACATCATTTACTAATCTACTGCACCATACAAACAGTTGAGATAAGCAAACACACAACCAATTTGTGATGCCAAAGTCTGGAACCTCAGGCCTGTCTAAAAACAAAAGTTCACTACATGTGAACTTAAGCAAGTCAGTTAACCTCCCAAAGCACTTATGGAAATAATAAGAAAGGAAACTACACTGGGAAATGACATATTACATTTTAGCTAGCTGTCTTAAAAAATTTGCAAGACAGCAGAATGCAAAGTCATATTAACAGTACTTAATAATGCAATAAAGAGCTCAAAGGAGCAGTTTCTGAATTTAAAACATTGCATGTTAAAGGAGAAGTGCATCCAAAAACTGAAAAAAACTGTCTTTTCAGCAAATCTTGAACTTTTCTATATTACTAATGCTTCTGTATCAAAGTAAGTGGTTACTATTATTTTCTAAGTTGTTATACCCCAAATGACTTGAAGGGAGTCTGCCATGGCTAGCATGATTTTGTTTTACAGTCAATGCCTTCACCCGACAATATCCCTGGCTGTGTTCTACATGAATTACAAGGTGAACTGGCACCACACCTGTGTGCCCTGTTCACTTACAGCATCACTTCAGGCTTTGTCCCTACCAAATGGCACACTGCTACAGTCATCCCTTTCCATAAGGAGGTGCGACTACAGACCCTGGAAATTATCGCCCCATTAGCTTGACGAGTCTGATATGTAAGGCTATGGAGCGCATCATCATGGACCTAATTAACAAGGATACAGGGAATCTTTAGATCCCATGCAACTTGTTTTTGTGAAAGGTAGATCATACCTACTCATCCTGGTTGATTTCTTTGAGTCAGTCACCAGAGCTGTGGATGAAGGTAAGGCAGTTCATACAGCCTACCTCAATCTGGCCAAGGCCTTTGATACCATTCCTCACTCAGGAATTATTGATAAACTCACCAAACTTGGCATCAACCCCTATATAATTAGGTGGGCTGCAAATTGGCTCACAGATAGAACCCACAGTGTGAAAGTAGCAGACTCCAAGTCAGGCTGCTGACCAGTCACAAGTGGAGTCCCACAGGGATCAGTCCTGGGTCCTCTCCTGTTTGGCATCTACTTCTCAGAAGTCCAGGCCAACATGGAGGGACTTTAGCTGACCATGTTTGCAGATGACTGCAAGCTGGGAGCCATTATTAACTCCCCAAGTGATGCAGACATCCTACAGAAAGGCCTCACTGAGACCAATGACTGGTGTCAAAATCATGACCTTACACTTAATGCCAAAAAATGCGTCATCATTCCCTTTGAGAAAAACTCAGTTCCCACTAATTACCACATCGATGGGAGCCCACTCATCACTGAAGGCATTATAAGAGATAATAATAAGAGATTTGTGTATAACCTCCTGTCTGTCCTTGTCAAAATAAATAAATAAATAAATAAGAGATCTGGGGACACAGGTTGACAGCAACCTCTCCTTCGACCACTACATTGCCACTATGGTCAGAAAGTCCTTCTATGTGTTGCATCTCATTACCAAGGATTTTGCATCCAGGAAGAAAGAGGTCATCATTTCTTTCTACTCTTCCCTCATTAGACCAATCATAGAGTATAATGCCCCATTTGGCATGTACCTCACTAGACACCTGCAACAGCTGGAGAGGCCACAAATGTACCTCACGAAGAGGATCCAAATCCAATCCATCTGCACCACACGCTCCAGAGACCTCAACCTCATTACCACACTCAACAGAACATGCTGGAGGGACAGGTTCATAACCCAGAGACTGCCCATGCTCTGGAATAGACTTCCTATACATGTCAAGTGGAGCACCTCACTGGCCCTCTTCAAGAGAAATCTTGATGAGTGGATGGGAAATAGAAGGTTCACCCCGGGGATCACTCCAGTGGCTCTACTTGATAGAGGCACTGGGAACTAGTGTCGGGTGGCACAATGCCAGGGCAGTTCTATGGGCTAGGCTTGTAAAGGCTCCATGGCCATTAGCCTAGTACACACCTATGAACCGATGAGCCTTCCTGATGTAATTTTAGAGGGACAGAAAGAAAACATCATCAATCCGCATTTTTAATTCCTCTGCTTCCTTTGATTTTCATTAGTGACCATCTCTGTTACAGCATTTTAAGGAATGTTTGGATTTGAAGGTTTGAAAATGTAATTGTTCTTTTCAAAATAACAGCTGCAGTTCAGTATTCAAATGTGAGAAATCTGACCCCCGTGATAATAGGTATTGGTTGAGTTGAGATGGTTTGTGCTGCTTCACAGTTTTAAATTTTGCTGCTAGAATTAAAGTCTTTGATGTTAATCTACTTTCTCCAACTCACTGACTTGTCTCAACAAATTTCTGTAACAAAAAAACAGATGAAATATGCACTTTTACAGAAACTGCAGTGTAGTGAAATACAAAATCAAACACTGGCAGAAAGTAAGAAGAGTTAGATGAATATATTTCTTTTTTTTTTTGTGGCACTGAGAGGTTGATTAAAGGGAAAGACATTTCCATCTGAAAACTAAGACTGAAAGCCCTGCCTTTGTTCAGACTTCATGCTACACTCTTTATCTGAGGAGTGATGCTAGCAATCCCTAAATGATGAGGCACATTTAAAGGCTGAAAACATGCTGTCCATCAGCTGACAGCCTACCACCTCAATTCCTAAAACTTGCTGCCAATTCTATCACCTCCCCCATTTCCATCTCCATCTTAATCAATAGGTCAATCAAGGAAAACACTGTACCTGACATCTGGAAGCAATCCCATGTCATACATAAAGGTGGCAAATCAATTGACCCCCTCAAATTTCAGGCCCATTGCCATTTTATCTCCCCTGTCAACAGTTCTTGAAAAGTGCATTCATAAACAGCTTCTTGATTACCTCCTACTGGAAAATCTCCTTACCCCTACACAGCATGGTTTCCCCCCAAAACACAGAACAGCTACAGCTCTGATTTCTTTCACTAATTCTATTGCAAATTCTCATGACAAGTTAATCTCCTACTTGTTTCTAAACCTTTGACACTGTTTCCCAACTGTTTTTATCTAAACAATCTACCCTCCAACTCTGCCCTCCAGCTCTGCACTTTCCTGGTTCTCCAGCTATCTCTCCAACAGATTCCCTTCCTACCAGTACAAGCTGGGTATACCAAGGATCCATCCTTGGATCCCTTTTATTTAATATCTTTACTAATGATCTATACTCTTCTTGTCACTCTCTTCTGTCATTCGGTATGCTGACCATTCCACAATCATCTCTACCTCTAATAATATCACCCACCTTCACACCTTCACCCAAGAATCTCTGCACTCTGTTGAAAAATGGTTAACTTCCAACCAATTGTTACTTAACCCAAAGAAAACTAAACGTCTTCTATTTCTCCCTAAATCTCTCCAACATCATAAAGCTACCTTTACTGTCTTCTCCCTTAACAACACTATCATCTCTGATGAACCTCACACTAAATTGCTAGGAGTTATTATTGATGACCAACTAAAGTTTGATCTCCATATTCAGCAGTGCATTAAAAGACACATCAAAAGTTAGGTCTCCTGTACAGACATAAACCATTCCTCATAAATGCTGCTAGGCTCTCCCTTTCACAAGCTTTCCTACTCCCCACCCTACTCTTTGCTGCCCCCATTCTCACTAACATCCAAGCCAATCTTCTGTCTAAACTGGAATTCACCTATAACAAAATAACAAAATTTGCCGCTAACCTATCCTATCTCTCTGACCACTGCCTAGCCTTGAAAAACCTGCAGTGGCTAGAATTTCATCATCAAATCCTTCTACCCTCTATCTTACATGAACCCTCTTCCTGCCCTCTATCTCCACCCTCATCCAGCCTTATACACCCAACCGGGATCTCTGTAGTACCCACATACCTCTCAACTGTCCAGATTTTTGCTGAATGTCCAGATTTCTAGCTCATATTTTTGGCCTGTTCCTCATAAAATTTGTGTTTTTTCTGGCAAATTACTGGGATGATCTGAGGATTGAATTCAATAAATAATGACATGCATTTGAGTTTCAGACTTCAAATCCTTCAGAAAATGTATGTTAAAACAAACCCTGTTATTGTAACAACTTTCTAAGTTTATAAGAGCAATATTTAAAATATGTTCCGATTGTTGGGTCTTTGTCCCCCCATGTTTTTGGACTTTGTCCAGATTTATTTCACTAAGAGGTTGAGAAGTAAACATCTTCTACAAGTGTATGTGCCCAATAGAAATATTGGTAAACTCCTCTACAGCTACTCAGTGGCAAATGCTTAGAAAAAACTTCCACTAAGTGTTAGACATATCTCATGCCCAAACTCCTTTAAAACTACTCTAAAGGATACTCCCCATGTATCTTGGATATGCTCATGCAATGATCCTACATAATCCACCTCCTCTCCTCTAATTACTACTGCAACAACCATTTTCTGCATCCTCTTTCTGCCACTAATAGTCAGTAGTTCTTACTCCACAATGGAAATTGGCTTTTGCCTTGTAATTTATCTCCAATATGATCTTAACAAGTATAATTTAGTGGTCCTTTTTGTCTTGCAATACCTGACAATTTTTTTTCTGTATTTCTGCTTACTATGTATATAGCTCTGCAGCATTGTTGCCTCACAGCAAGAGGCCCTCCCGTTCGATTCTCAGCTTGGGTTGGGAGTGCCTTCTGTGTGGAGTCTGCATGTCCTCCCCGCGGTCGAGTGGGCATTCGAAAGACATGCGTTGAATGGGCGTGCCTTCGTTGAATGTTGGGCATCAGGCTAGCAACTCGACACCATAAAAAAAAACAACTGACAATCATTAGCAGACCGGAGTTCCGCTGTGGTGACCCCTAACCGGGAAAAGCCGAAAGACAAACAAACATGTACATAGCTCTGTACTAAATGATGTTGTTTACTCTGCTTACTTTTGTACATAGACCTGTACTCTGTAATTATCAATTTACTGACCTTTTATAGCATGTTGTTTTATCATACACTTAGAAATATAGTAGTTTTATAATTTATTAGTTTAGTTATTATTTCTGCTATATGACTGTTTATGTTATTGATACTGTTTTGGAGCTTTTCTCCTTGGGCCTCTGATGAAAAGGCGCTATTAACCCATTCTGACTAACCCAGTTAACAAATGTCAAATAAAATAAAATAAAATAAATGCCATTATTTAAGAGACATCATTTTCTTAATGGCTCTGTAGTTGGGATAAATGACCTAACCTAATTACTTCACAACTCTGAGTAGCATTTGTGATGTAGCAGATGAGACAAATGCAGGAAAGAAAGGCAAACATAATTATCAAATAATGCTTTTTCATTATTTGAATGTTTAGTGTTGGATTACAGGGAAGAAAAATTATCTTTTGGAAGGAAATATTTGACTTATGGGTGGAGGTCTCCTTTAATAAAACCTCTGTACTGACATTATCTTCTTAGTGCCATATTACATAAGTGGCTTTATGCCTACATTTTGGTATTACATGTGCATTTACAATGCATTATTTGCTTAATAATGAATCCCTAAAGTTACAATGCACAAGTTCCTAAGCTTCAAAAGCAAGTATGCAGTCTCTTGTTTCATTACAGTAATTTTTAGTTTTAATACTTCAAATATGTGAGCCCACTATATTATATGTTCCATGCTAAACCAAGCTAATATTAATTTCTTGATTAACGACCTCTGTACTGTTATGGTCTGAGATCCCTTACTATAAGAAAATAGTACTGGATTTAATGAGCTTTTGATTGCAATTATAATATTGAAGTGGCGTGCAGTAAAAGTATTAATATTATCAAGCAATCACAGCTGTAGCAGTATGTCAACATGTCATGCAAGGAAACAGGCAAAATAATTAATAGCAATGCATTCTAAAAGATAAAAGCATTTAAAGTTTGTAAGCTAAGGTGTTATTATAAGTTAATAGTAGTAATGAAATTAGTTTGTAAGCATTAAGAAATGTTGCTTTTCTATGTGGTATTGTTTTTGCTTTTTTCTTATTATAGAGCACTAGTGAAATCCTCCAAAGCAAACTTCGAGTCCAAATTGGCCACATCTACTAGAGACAATCATAAGGCCTTCTTCACCTATGTCTGCAACATCAAAGGAAGCACCCAGATCTGTTCACAACTGGTGGTCAAGGGCACCACATATACAAATGCTATAGATATAGCAAACTTGATGGCTGACAGATTCAGCGAAAACTTCACTCCTCTGCCCCCCCATCAGTAAGTCAGGACATCCCCAATACCTGCCCCCTTTTTCTTATATCTAGGGAACGGGTCATCACTGCTCTCTCAAAGGCAAACAATACAGTCTCCATGGGACCCGATAACATCCCAGGCTGCATCCTATGTGAACTCAGGCAGGAACTTGCTGCATCATCAGGGTCCCTATTCAACCAAAGCCTGTGTATTGGCTTCATCCCAGCTGAGTAGAGGACAGCCACTGTCATCACTTTACACAAAGGTGGAGCATCCACCGATCCGGGAAATTATAGACCCATCAGCCTAACTAGCCTGATCTGCAAGGCCATGGAATGGATTATCATGGACCTCATTAACAAGGACATTGGCAACCTCCAAACACTTGATCCCACATGGTTTGGCTTTGTGAAGGGAAAGTCATGTCTGCTAAATTTGGTCGACTTCTTTAAGACAGTCACCAAAGTCATGGATGAGGGGAAGATGGTGAACACTGCCTACCTTGATTTGGCCAAAGCCTTTGACACTATTCACCACTCGAGCGTAATAGATAAACTCTCTCAACTAGGCATCAATCCATATGTTACCAGATGGGTAGCAAACTGGCTCACTGATAGAACTCACCTAGTCAAAACAGGGGAAGCCACCTCAAGCAGTAGACTCATAACAAGTGGTGTACCCCAGGGTTCGGTCTTGGGGCCTCTGTTATTTGGGATATACTTTTCTGAGGTGCAGGCCAAAAGCAGTGGCTATGACTGACCAAGTCTGTAGATGACTGCAAGCTGGGTGCTGTCATCAATTCCCCTAGTGATGTGGACATCCACCAAGAGGGTCTCACTCAAACAAATGACTGGTGCCAGAAACATGGTCTCAAGCTGAATATCAAAAAATGCATCATCATCTCCTTTGAGGAGAGTGATGTCCCCACAAATTATCACATTAATAACAATGTTCTAAGCATGCAATCAGTTGTGAGGGATTTGGGCACCCAGGTTGATAGCAACCTGACTTTTGACCACCATGTTGCTTCTGTTGTATGGAAAGCCTTTTACATGGCCCACCTCATAAGTAAGGGTATCTCATCCAGGGAAAAGAAGGTCATAACATCCCTGTATTCTTCCCTTATAAGGCCCATTATTGAGTAGAACACCCCTTTTGGCATGTACCTCGCAAAGCAGATGCAGGAGCTAGAGAAACCACAGAGGTTCCTCACCAGGAGAATCCAGAGCCTCAAACATCTACCATACACAGATAGGCTAAAAGCCCTATCCCTCTACTCAGTTTCATACAGACTTCTCAGAGGTGACCTCTGTCTGGCATACAAGATGATCATAGACCCCACCTTGATGGGACTGCTGCATATCCGCAAGTCAAACTCTACTCGAGTAACTCGCACGCTCAGCCTCAGCCTGGTCTGTGACATCAACAGGACTTGTTGGCGGGACAGATTTGTGTCTTAGAGACTCCCTCATCTATGGAATAGATTCCATCTCCACATTAAGAAGAGTACCTCTTTACCCCTTTTCAAATGCAACCTGGATAACTGGATGGGAAATTGAAAATATACCCCTGGGATTCCACCTGTGTCCCTGCTGGACAGGGGCATCGGGTGCTGACTTGTCTAAACATGGGCTAAACTCTTGGCTAGGCTTATAAGGGCCTCAGGGCCAATAGCCTAGTAACATCCTATGATCCTGTGAACTTATGATTATTCCAAAAATTTCAATAAATGTTATAAAAACATATAAGTTAACATAAAATGCACATATGTACAACAGACAAAACTGTTATTTTCAGTTATATAGTTTACTCTGGGTCTATATTATAAGTTTGAAAGTTGAATTGTCCGAAAGCTGAAACTTCGAACTGGGAAGTTTGAAATCTCAAAATAGCAAAGCCGTGGAACACCAAATTTTTTCCCAAGGAAAATATTCGGTGGGCCGTTTCCGCAGCTTTGCTATTTCTTCCAATGTGGTGCGATCTTGGAGTTGGTATATTTAAGTAGGGTGGGTGTGGGGGGCAAAGCCCCCCACATTAGAAAGAGTTTGAAGTGTTCGTTATTTTTTTGTTTTGTGCCTGAACAGCGATTTTTTTTCCCTGGGAAAAAAATCTCTGTTCTGGGTGTTCAAACTTCTTGCGTTTTGAAGTTCCGAGTTTGATATTTACATAGTCGAACTTATGACAGTTCGACTATGTGATATAGACCCATCTACTCCAAATAGCTAATCATAAACCGCAGAAACAATTCTAATCATTGTACTATTTAATAATCATTGTCCAGTGGCAACCTTTGCTACCCCTAAATTACTGTAATGTAGCTGTTTTGGGGTTTTGCATGCTCAATCACTCTAATGTGATGTCCAGTTAATATCCTGGGTCACTAACTAAGGAACTTCAATCTTCACTACTGACTCTATTGTGAGACCATCATTTAAATATGAGTAATAATTCACAATTTCCTCTAACAGCACAACAGGAACATGCTCTATAATCTGGGACTGGACTGTATACTTCTGTCCACGCCAAGTCCTTATTACACATTTCAGAAAATGTGTCCCAGTTTAAGACCTCTGATATACTCACACTTAACTAAATTAAATCTCACACATCCAAACACTTCTGAGAAAGCCTGACACAGATTTCCAGCTGTGACCCTTCTCTCAAATGATATGGTAAAATGCTGCCACCAATCAGAGTGTCTACATGCCCTTTCAAAGGGGTGTCCAATTATTAAAATTAGATATCAGAACAAATGGTAGCATATGACCTAAAGCAGCCAGGCTTTTGGAGTGGCCCGGGAATTATCAGAGCAGGCTTAAACACACTCAAATCACTAAAGAATATGCTAATTGACCAGCCAAAATGTAAGTCCATAAAAATATTTAATAATGAGAAAAATTATTAAATATGTTAAACAGTAATTTCAATAAACAAACATAATTCAATCACCAGGAAAATAAAATTAATACTGAAGGATAGAAATCCAACATTTAGAAAAATTCTGACTAATTAGCTATAATTTTCTATCTCACTAAAGAACACTATCCCTGACAGAGCAAAGACAAACAGTTCTTGGTGAATCCTTTGCATATCCACTGCTCAGTACAACTGTAATCTGAGAACTCAACTCACTCAACTGAACTATGAACACAAATGGAATGAATTATGAACTCAACTCAACTGTTTAAACTGTCTTCAAGAGGCACCTTTATAAGCTAGGTTAACCGTCCCAACTGCTCCAGTTCTTATTTTCATTTTACTCTTTGAAAATCATCAGACAGGTGCTTTTTTAAAGTTCCTTCCTGTCTTTCAGTCTTTGGCAATAAACACAGAGCATCTGAACAAATTCCAATGACATCATCTGTAGAAATGTAAAGGAACACTTTTTAACTCCCCAAACATCCTGTACAGAGTATTAAACAACATGTAAGAACTTATTTACAATGTCATAGCTAGTCATGCTAGCATATAATACACAGGTTAATCTGAAATTATGTACAAAACTTCAGCCAGACAGTGTCTAATTTCTTCACATAGCTGTTTCAGGGTCTTGTATGCTGAATCAATATGATGTGCCAGGTTTTATTGTGGTTAAACCAATGAGTTTTAAATATGCTGCCTAAACACATCAGTTTGATTCTGCTGGCACTTTCCTGAGACATCGTAACATGTACATAGTATAAAAGTTGAATATGCATACAGAGATCCTTCAGAGGCAAGCCAGCCAGATTTGTTTATGAAAAGAAGAGTGGCAAGTAGCAGAAATGCCCATACAAATGTATTGTACTATGTAATGCTGAGAAGCTAGGAAGCAGCTGGGGATAAACCAACTGCATGTCATCCTTTTGTAGTATGCAGCAGGCCCCAGTGTTATGCCTATGACATAAATGTTTTATAGTTTCTTACTCACTGTTAGTGTCACAAAAAGAGATATTGCTAGACCAGCTATGTGGAATTTTGTAAATAATTATATGTCATTTGTGAATATCAACATGATTTGTATAGAAGTATGACAAAGGCAGATACTGCCAGCACAGCTGTCTGGAATTTTGTAAATGGATTTGTGTCATTTGTGAATATCAGCATGCTTCATGTAAGATGCTTGTGTTACAACCTTATTAGAACTGTGTGTTACATGTATATCAATCTAGGTTTGCACAGACGTGTATTGAAAAGGGTTTGTAAAGTACTGAGCTTAAAGATGTATCCACAGTATACCCTACTGGAAAATAACATAAATGTATATACACTATTATAACTGTTTAACTGTATATATTTTAAAAGGAGAAACTGGAACACAGTAGGTTAACTTGAAAAACTTCAGAAAAACAGTTGAAATTAAATTATTTTATGGTTGAGCCATAAAAAAGATGTTATCTTTCAGTTTCAGTGCAGCAGGAGACATAATGTCTGTACTAGAGAAGTTTTCTGTACTGTCTTTAAATGTGGAGGAATGTAAATTATTTTTCGACTTCCACCATTTGCCAAAAGATTTGAGGTCTATGTATTTTCACATTTGGATGCCAAATACTGCTAGCTTTCAGCAGTGGGGTTTATACCTAGGATTAGAGTCAGATGACAAGAAATGATGTCATTCTGCAAGCTATCCCTGCAGTTATATTTGAGATATTAATTTAAGAACTCTCTGAGAGAGAGAGATAGCATTTTGTATTTTGTCTTTGACCTGACAAGATCCATTCACCAGAAATCTGCCATGCTTGCCATGAATTAACATTACACAGTAAGATTAGACACCCTTTGTTAAGGGCCTTAAAGTAGCTGATAAGGAGCTGGCTGGTGGTAGTAATAACTACCTTATAGTCTGGGTAGAAGGGGTGTATGTGTGTGTGTGTGTGTGTGTGTGTGTGTGTGTGTGTGTGTGTGTGTGTGTGTGTGTGTGTGTGTGTGTGTGTGTTTGTGTGTGTGTGTAAAACAAATTTCCAAGCGTGTGTGTGTCAGCTATTTGGGCAGGGACAGGAAGCACTGGCTGGACAGAGAGAGTGTTGGAGGTCTTGGCTTAGCCAGTCAGCTGAGATCTCAACTCTATAGCTGTACCAGTGGGGAGTTTTACTGGGGATCTGGAGAAAGAGGGAGAAACCAGCCCCGAATTGACTGTGGTCTTTGTGTGCTCTTAAGCAAAATTACACGATGCAGAGAGCTGTATCTGGAAATACTGTGTGTGTATCTGTCATCCTTCCAATGTACACCCCCCACTGGTGCCAGTGGTGAGGATTGAGGCTGAGGCAGAGGTGGGGCATCACATATACTGGTGGTAGTGGTGGGATATCCACATATTAGGATTCAGTGGTGTGGATATTGAATTCCTGTAGCCTAACAGTGGTCACTAAAGAAGGTGTTTGCACTCTCAATCGGCCACACAATAGTTTCCTATCACAATAGTTTTATTTTTTTGTTAACTTAGTTAGTCAGGGAGAGCAGGCAAGGATGTCAGCAGAGGAGTATGGTAAGTTGACAAGGAGCCAGTTGTCTGAGATGTGCCAAGACAAAGGACTGGGGCATGCCAAATTGACTAAAGCAGAAAAGATTGCAGCCTTAGTCTTAGCTGCATCACAGACCAGCAACAAGGCGGACAACCAGACTGGCCTTGAGGATGTACAACTCTCAGAAAATGGACAGTTTGACCTTTCCACAGAAGACTTAAAAATTCATCTGGAGTTAAAGAGACATGAACTGGAGGCCAAACATTTGGAAATAAAATCAGCAGTGAGACTGAGATGTTGGGAGGCGGAAGAAAATGAGAAACTGAAATGTCTGGAAGCTGAGGAAAATGACAGGCAGAGGCAACATGAAAAGGAGATACTGACTCTTCACCAGGGTCATGGAAGTAATGGGGACAGGAATAACCAAACCCCAGAAGCAACAAAGACCTTTACATTTCTTCCACAATTTACAGAGGGTGATAATGTTGATAGTTTTATTCATATGTTTGAAAGGGTATGTAAACAGTATAATGTTGACCAAGGGCTCTGGGTACAGTTCCTGACCTCCTTACTCCATGGTAAAGCTGTAACTGCTATTTCTAAATTGTCTGATACTGATTGCTTAAATTATAACACTGAAAAAAATTGTTTATTAGAGTGTTTTAAGTAAACACCTGAAGCTTATAAAAAAGTTTTGTGAGCATAGGCGCAAGGCAGATGAAAGTGTGTGTGAATATATTGCTTAACTAAGCACTTACTTTAATAGATGGGTAAGTGAGTGTCAGGTCACCACATTTGAAGGGCTGGCAGACCTTTCTGAGAGGGAACAAGCCCTTAGCACTTTGCCTGAGAACATGAGAATCTAGTTAGCAGATAGGCAATGCAATACTGCAGATGAGTTGGGGAAAAGGGAGACCTACATCTAGCAAGCAGGGCATCACTGCACAGGAAAGGGATACTCAGTGCTGCTCATGGGTCTAGGGGAACCCATGGTGGGCAGCCTAAACCACCCCAAAAGAGTCCACCAGTAGCAGGGGAAGCCACTAGTTCAAGTACTCAGCCAGGACAAAGGGCTAAACATTTTAAATGCAACCATTGGGGTCCTGTAGCATATAGATGTCCATGGAGGCAAGGTGGAAAACAAAAGGTGGGAGAACCAGTAAGTGGGAATGACAGAATGCCAGCAGTAAGTTGTCTGGAGACAACACGGGTACCAAACAACCACAAGAGGTTATATCCTATCTTTGTAGATGGGAAACAGGCTACTGCTAAAAGAGACACAACCTCTAACCTAACTATTTTGAAGCCTGCAATGGTTAAAGAGGAGCACTACTTGCTTGGGCAATCTACTCCAGGCAGAGCTTTAGGAGGGACCCCATTCCAAATACCTTTGGCAAGGGTTAACCTTGACTGGGATGGTGGAAAAGGAAGCAAGCAAGTAGGTGTGTTTGAGGATATCCCTGCAGATGTCCTGATAGGGAATGATTTTGATTGATTTGATAATGCAGTACCTTGTGTGCATGCAGTTACACGCAGTCAGGCTTGGAGACAAGCATGTGGGTCTGATAGCCTGGGGGAACCCAGACAGACCGCACACTTGATGCCAGGACCAGTGAGGTGGCTACCTCTGAGAGGGAGCTACCCTGTAACACTGAGACTGAAGGTGAGTCACAGCTGCTTGTGTGTACTGATATTCCCTTGGACAGAGTCACTGCAAGGGCAAAGGTGAGTAGTAGTACCCAGGCTGACATTGAGGCACCTCTGTCACAGAATGCCAGACTTCCTGTAGAAGGGGAGCTGGGAAGGGTTATAAAGTGAGAGTTTAAGCAGGCTTAGCTCTCAGACCCTACATTACAAGGCCTGAGAGAGGTAACCAGTGAGGCACCTGATTGTCAAGGAAAATGGGAATCTGTATACTGGAACAAAGGATTACTGTATAGAGAGTGGACCCCTGAGGGAGGGCTAGAGGGTGACAAAATACAGCTGTTGGTAGTGCTCAGTGCCTACTGTCTGGCACTTCTAGCCATAACCCATGACATTCCCTTTGCAGGTCATATGGGCAAGCAATACAAAGAGATATATTATGCAGAACTTTTATTATCCTGGGATTTCGAGGGATGTAACAGGGTACTTCAGGACCTGTGAACAGTGTCAAAAGAGTAGGCAAGGCAAGAGGCAAGGTCAAGGCTCTCCTTTGATGCCTTTGCCTGTGATGAGGAGGCATTTCAGACAGTAGCTATGGATATTGCAGAGCCACTGAGTACCCTAGGTTCCACAGGGAAAAAGTATATCCTAGTGGTAGTAGATTATGCTATCAGATACCCTGAGATACCATGAGGCAGTGGCTCTGTTCTTCATTGAGTCAGAAAAGGTGGCAAATGCTTTGTTAGAGATTTTCAGCAGGGTGGGTTTCCCAAAAGAAATACTGACTGACTGACAGAGGTGCACTTTCATGTCAGACCTGCTGGCTTGTCTGTGGAAGCACTGTGGGGTGAAGCACCTAAAGACCACCCCCTACTATCCCCAGATTAATGGTCTGGTTGAGAGGTTAAACTCTACACTGATGACCATGCTATAGTTATTTGCAGACCAGTTTAAGAGGGAGTGGGACAATTGTTTACCCCATCTGTTGTTTGCTTACAGGGAGGTGCCCCAGGAATCCACAGGTTTTCCCCCTTTAGTTACTATATGGGCATATGGTGAGGGGACCTCTAGATATGATTTGTGATGAGTGGGAGGGGGAGTGTGAATCCTGCAAGGACTCTGTTGTGGCATATGTCCTACACCTCAGGACAAGGCTGAAGGAAATCATGGGCTTGGCCCAGGAGAACCTGGCAGAAGCCCAACAGCAGAAAAAGGTCTGGTATGACAGGAATGCTAGAAAGTATGCTGTGGGGCAGTACATTATAGTTCTCATTCCTGTCAAACACAACAAGCTGCAGAAAACTTGGGAGGGACCCTTAAAAGTGGTAAGGAAGGTCAATGATGTTAACCACATGGTGGAACTGCTAGGCAAGAGGTGGGGGCACAAACCGTACCATGCGAAGACAAAACCTTACCATGATAGGGAGGCCCTGGTGAAAATATTTGCAGTGGATGGCAAGAGGAGTCTGAGGGGGATCTATGGCCACAGGGAGCCAGCCAGAAAAATCCCAAGTTACTAGGGTGGAGCCTAGGGTTGCAAGTACATGATATGACAGTGCAACACTGTAATGGGGTCAGCAATGCAAAGGCAGCTGTGATGGCAAGACAGGATAATATAGTCCTAGATATGCACATCACTCTCAAACAGTGTTCCTCAAGGGTCACTTGAAAAACTAGCTTGAGTCTTCGAAGGGAGTGAAATGTCATGAAAGGAGAGACTTCCAGCCCAGCTATCTGGAACTTTGTAAATAATTATATGTCATTTGTGAATATTAACATGATATATATAGACGTGTGACAAAGAGAGGTACTCCCAGCCCAGCTGTCTGGAATTTTGTAAATGATTATGTGTAATTTTTGAATGTCAACATGCTTCATGTAAGACACTTGTGTTACAACCTTATTAGAACTGTATGTTACATGTATATCAAACTAGTCTTGTACAGGCATGTGTGTTGAAAAGGTTTGTAAAGTACTGAGATTAAAGATGTATCCACAGTGTACCCTACTGGAAAAGAACAGAAATGTATATACACTATTGTAACTGTTGAAATGTATATATTTTAAGAGGGGAAACTTAAACACAGAAGATTAACTTGCAAAACCATAGAAAAATAGTTGAAATTAAATTACTTTAGGGCTGGGCCATAAAAAAGATGTCATTGGTTTCAGTTTCAGTGCAGTAGGAGCCATAATATCTGTACTAGAGAAGTTTTCTGTACTGTCTTTAAATGTGGAGGAATGTAAATTATTTTACATTTTCCACCATTTGCCAAAAGATCTGAGGTCTGTGTATTTTCAGAGGTGGATACTAAATACTACTAACTTTAGCAGTGGGGGTTTTACCTGGGATAGAGTCAGATGACAAGAAATGATGTCATTCTGCAAGCTATCCCAACAGTAATATTTGAGATATTAATTTAAGAACTTCCTGAAAGAGAGAGATAGCATTCTGAATTTGTCTTTGACCTGATAAGATCCATTCACCACACATCTGCCTTGCTTGCTCTAAAGTAAGTTATTAGGGTACAGTAATTATCTTAGATACAGTCAGGAATATAGCAAAGCTCAGCTTAAATGTTTTTCCTTATTTATTTGAGATTGTTCTGCAATGTTGTTGTGTCTTTCGGCTTTTCCCGGTTAGGGGTCGCCACAGCGGTACTCCGGTCCGCTAATGATTGGCAGTAGATTTTTATGTGCCGAGTTGCCGGCCCTGACACACAACCTTCAATGAAGGTACGCCCATTCATGCATGTCTCCACACAGAAGACGCTCTAGCTGAGAATCAAAAATGACAACGTCTTACTGTGAGGTGACAATGCTACTGCAGCACCACCACTGCAGTTACTGAGATTGTCCTGCAATGTTGATTTAAATATTTCCTGTGATTTTGAACTTTGATGTAGCTGTAAGTATATACCGAGTATTTAATTGTTCTTTTATTTATTATCAAATATATTTAAACCTTTCATTGTTGCATCTGTGCAGAGATATATTTATGTTCTTCGAGAACTTGCATATTTATTTGGTGACACTGTGTAGGCCACTCCTAATGGCCTTGCTCTTGGTCAAACTACAATTTGTATTGATAGTAACATTACACACTAAGATTGGACACCTTTTGTTAAGGGCCTTAAAGTAGCTGATAAGGAGCTGGCTGGTGGCAGTAATAACTACCTTATAGTCTGGCCAGAAGGGGGCATAGGTAATAAACCTGTGTCAGCCTTTCCAAGAGTGTGTGTGTGTGTGTGTGTGTGTGTGTGTGTGTGTGTGTGTGTGTGTGTGTGTGTGTGTGTGTGTGTGTGTGTGTGTGTGTGTGTGTGTGTGTCAGGGACACAAAGCACTGGTTGGACAGAGAGAGTGTTGGAGGTCTTGACTTGGCCACTCTGCTGAGATCTCTACTCTATAACTGTGCCAGTAGGAAGTCTTATTTTAGATCTGGAGAAAGAGGGCGAAACCAGCCCCAGACTGACTGTGGTCTCTGTGTGCTCTTAAGGAAAATTACAGTTGATGCAGAGAGCTGCATCTTCAAATACTGTGTGTGTGTATCTGTCATTCTCCCAATGTACGTCCCCACTGGTGCTAGTGCTGAGGATTGAGGCTCATTGGTTACTGGGCAGGAGGTAGGGCATCACATATAGCACAAGCAGAAATAGCAGGTTCCCATCCTGTTAGTGGCAGCATGAAGCAATCAGCATAATGGTCTTATGCTCATGAGTCTTACCCACAAGTAGCTAGCAGTAGTGCATTTATAACAGGCAGACAGCTTTTATCAATAAAATCTCCTGGAATCAATTACACTGCCTATCCCCTGAGTAATCCACCAAATTAGGCAGCAGAGGTGCTAGAAAAACAATAAGCCATATACCAAAATAATGATTTCCTTTTCAATTTAATTTTAACATTACATTCTTCGAACTTTACATTCTTCAAACTTTGATATGCATTTTGCCATTATTGCCTTTAACAATGCTTTCTTGTCAGACCCAGTTTGCTAAATGAGGCTAAAGACCATAGTAGACTATAAGCCTGCTAGTTTTTCCCCGATATCATCATTACAGACTGAATTACTCTCCGCTAGGTATTTATACATCATTGGGTTTGAGAATTGAAGTATACATAAAATGAAAAATCAGATTTTATTTAAATTCTTATAACTATGCATGGTACAAAGTAATTTACTGACAACTAATGAAACTGCGATAAAACAAAACAAAGATATCCATATGAAATGTAACTATTATAAATGCTTAAAAATAATAAAATACTAATACAAACTTACAATACTAAATTATGAAATAATCAAAGAAATATTTTATTACCAGGGTTTAGTTGAGACTAACTCATGATAACCTCAAGGACTTTAGTATGCCGGACCTGCCTGTCAATAAATGCATCTTTAAGTTCTTACAAATTCATATTCATTACATCAACAATGTTGTCTGTCCATCTTAGCTTCTGCTGATCCCTTCTTCTTTTTCCTACAGTCTTTCACAGTATTGGTATCTTCTCTAATGAATCCTATCTTTAAAGTATTTGAATTTTAGTCGTGCTATCAGACCTTCCAGTGAATTGCCTAGATTTATTTCCTTAAGTACTGATTGATTTAATATTCTTGCACTCCATGAAATTTTCAAAAGTTTTCTCCAGTGCCACAGTCCAAAAGCATCTATTTTCATATTATAGTCTTGCTTATAGTTCATCTATTACTGTTATATCTTATTCTGTGAAAAAAATATTCTGTTGACTATACAGGCTTTTACTGATAATGTGATGTCTTTGCTTTTCAGTTTCTTATCCAGATTTGCCATAGCTTCCTTCTAAGAAGCATCTTGCTTTCAAGGCTGCAGTCGCCATCTGCCATATTTGAGTTCAGGAAAATAAATCCTTCACTATCTCAACTTCTTACCTGTCCTCTACAAAGAACTGATAGGATTAGGTGACACAATCTTAGTTTTTTTTTTGTTTGTTTTTTTTTTGAGCAGCAAGCCAGTTCTTGTGGTTTCTACTTTAATGTTCAGTAAGGGGCTCTCCAACTCCTCCTCACTTTCAGTCAGAATGAGATTATCTACACACCTTAGGATATTAGCAGTACCTCTGTCAATTCTGACTCCAGTATCTGATTCCTCTGACTGGGCATTTTGCATGTGATATTCCACATATAAATTAATTAAGTAGAGTGAGGATCAGAGAACTAGTAAACTGAAACATTTTTTTTTTATGTACAAAGTATTCATATGCTCCTTGTGACCACCAGGGTTTTCAATAAGATCTTTGATTTTATCCACACCTTAAAATCATTCCAGTAGGAAAACGGACAGTCTTATAACTTGCTCATAAAGGTGTGTGCATCCTACACGAGACAGGTGTGCAGCCCAGTGTTCTCAACCTAATTCACATTGTTTCTTGATATAGTCTGTCTCCTCTGCAACACTAAATAAAAGTCAGGTACTGGAGAATGAATGAATGAATGAATGAATGAATGAATGAATGAATGAAATATCAACACATAACTTATTAGAAAAAATGTCAATACCACTAAAGAAGATGATGAATATTAAAATGGAAACAGCAGAATATTAATTCTGAATTGGGTTGTAAACATTCTGCTTGGAGCTAACACTTTAGATCTAAACTGTATAATGTCAGATGTATATCTGAACATCACCTTTTGCATAAAAGCTTATGCATTGGTGTTGAAGATTTTTGTTTGAATAAATTATAGTTTTTATCAGTGTCTTTGAACTAGTGTAGATTTTAAAGTCAAACACGTAACCAAATTGAAAAAAAAACTGAAGAATAAAATCAAATAAAAGAAAAGAAACATTACATATCATCAGTAATACAAATAAATTCTGACACGGGTTGATAACTCTTGACAAATCACAGAATTTGCAGATGGTCCACCTTCAGCTTCTACCTCAGACTGCACTCTCAGCTATCATTACTCAGGGGGAGTATTCCACAGAGTATTTCCAGACATCATGGGATGTTCAACATTACGGGATATATGTAAATGTAATTCATTAGTGATTGTTTCCACTCAAAATACCAAATCTGGATAGCACTAGCAAGTTTCTTTTGGTGTGACTGTATTCAGCTCAAAAATAAAGAGTCAATGTATACATTTTACCCTTGTTATGAACTCCTCAGTGTGACAAATGTATATTCATTTTAAAATTAACAAACCGGTCCTGTAAGGAAAGTGTGAAAGAGGGATTCTCTAAACTGTCAACAATATACCTCCTTAACTAAGAGCTTTGTAATTATTTA
>NC_056740.1:234218913-234276413 GCF_019279795.1 Protopterus annectens | reverse complement strand
AGATTAATATGTCTGGAAAATAAGCAGGCATGCACCAGTGCTTTACAGACTCTGAGGATATTATTAGAAGGGGAGGCTTCAAGGAGGGGGCAGGAGGGGGGAAGGCAGGGAACCACCAGTGGAGTTCTCCAGCAAATATTGGGGATACAGCTAAAACCTTCTGCCCAAGCACTGCAGACTTAGTGCATATAGTAATATCTGCTGTCTGCAACTGAATCAGATGGGTATGTAGTGTGAGGGGTGTTTATGTATGACTTGATTCCAGAAACTCCCTCTAAATGCTTTAAAAGATACAAAACGTTAGAATATACATATGAGGCTAAATTTTCATTTGCAGTTTCTGAACTATAATATGGTGCCAGATCATAATCAAGTGGAGTCCTAGGTAGAGTAATGGACCAGACCACCCCCACAGCCATACCAATATCATATTACTTGTCTGTCTCTTCCCAGCTGCCATAAACACTGATGAAACCTGCCAGTGTGAATGCAATTTTCTTCTTACTTTTCCAATGATCAAAGAGATTTGCATTTAATTTAAAACTTTTATTAAAAATTGTACTACAAAAACACTGACAGCCATTTGATGAACAAAACACTCTCACACTGAAATCAGATGGCATGATCTACAGTAAACGACTCTTCATTTTAAACTCACATTTATTGAAAATGCATCTGGCAATCAATTAAACTGCAAAACCTCGCAAACCCCTAACCTTTTATTCACTAAACATTCAAAGCCTAGCAAACAAAATTACTGATCTACACTCTTGGATAGCTTACAACACCCCTCACATCTTATCCCTATCTGAAACATGGCTCAAGCCTCATATCTCAAAAAGTGAAATACTCCCCCCGCCCGGTTACAACATCTACCGCTCTGATAGAACGTCAAAGAAAGGAGGTGGTGTAGCCATCCTCTACTCTAACAGCCTTAACCTTTCACCTTACCCAACACCTATTCCTAGCTTCCACCCTGCTGAACTCCTCATTCTTAACCTCCATCTAAATCCTCACAAAAAACTTGCTATAGCTTCCATCTATATTCCTCCTGGCAACAATATACCCTTTCTCGAAAACATACTATCCTGGTTCTATCTCAATATACCTTATGAAGCACTCATCCTTGGGGATGTCAATATAGACTGGTCTAAATTTTCTACTGACTCTCCCTTACTCAGTATTCACCTTCATGGTTTCCACCAACTAATTTCTACCCCCACTCGTTTCCACAAAATCTCTACCTCCAGCTCCACAATAGACTGGATTCTTACTAACTTCCCTAAACATTACCACCAGCCCAAAACCCTACCAGACTCCCTTAGTGACCATCTCTCTACCTCAATTCCTGAGATATGACCCTCACACTCCTAAACCTCACCTCTTTAGAGATTGTCAGAAACTATCCTCTTTTAACTCTTCACAGTTTAACTCACTACTCCAAAACATTGACTGGTCCATCCTTAAACAACTTCCCCTGAATGATGCCGTTGACACTTTTAATAGCATTTTCCTAAATACTCTGGACTCCCTAGCTCCCTCTAGAATGATCAGAGTGAAATCTAATCATGCCTCCTGGCTTTCAAAAGAAACTGAGACCATTATGAAACAGAGACAGTGTCTGAAAAGCCTGGATCAAAACTAAACAAACACCTCATCTTCTCAAATACAGACAACTATGTAATCTTGCCAAAAAACAGACAATTAAAGACAAAAAAATCATTTTATAGCTCAGGCCAGCATAAACATAGATCTAACCCCCGTAAATTCTGGTCTACACTAAATAGCATCCTTTACCCAGGCTCTCCCTCTAACCCTTCCCCATACCCAAACTCGACTCCAGAGGAAACAGCTACCCTACTTAATTCCCACTTCATCTCCTCCATCCAAAACCTCCTACCCTCTCAAACTAACTCCTACTCCTTACCTGATCCAACACCCACCCCCAATAACACTTTTTTCTCCTTCCAGCTACTTCCCACTTCTTACATCAAATCTCTACTGCTCAAACTCAAACCCTGCTCTCTCTCTCTACTGATAAATTACCTCCCACCTTCCTCAAACTTGCAGTTGACTCTATTGCCTACCCAGTGACTATATTAATTAATAGATTCATGCTAGAATCTACTGTTCCTACTCTTTGGAAATCTTTCTACACCACCCCTCTCCATAAGGGAGACAACTCTACTGATCCTACCAACTATTGACCTATTGCCATTCTATCCCCCCTATCTAAGATCCTAGAAAAATGTATCCATACTCAGCTTCTAAACCACCTTCTCAATCACAACTTACTCACCCCTACTCAACATGGTTTCTGCCCCTATCATAGCACTACTACTGCTCTACTCTCCTTCACCCACACCATTGCAGAATCCCTGGACAATAATAAATCTACTTCCTGTCTCTTTCTAGACCTCTCCAAAGCTTTTGATACTGTATCTCATCCTTTACTTCTATCTAAACTTGCAAACTTTCACCTATCCTCCTCCACCCTCAGCTGGTTCGCTAGCTATCTATCTGGATGCCAACAATCTGTGAAATGGCTCTCCTCATATTCTCCTTTCCTGCCTATCTCTACTGGGGTTCCACAAGGTTCCATCTTAGGCCCCCTTTTATTCAATATCTTCACTAATGACCTCTTCACCTCTTGCAGTCATTCATCTCTCATCCAATACGCTGATGACTCCACTATTATTTCTACAGCCGACAACATCTCTGACCTACACACTCTAACCCAAAAAGCTCTACTCTCCACCAAACAATGGCTTTCAAAAAACTTACTAATCCTCAATCCTAAAAAAAAAAAAACTCTTGCTCTTCCTCTCCCGTTCTCTTGCTCAACATAGATCTTCCTTTGTCATTAAGTCTTGTAATAATACAGCCATCCATCCTGACACCCACTCTAAACTCTTAGGGGTTATCATTGACGATGAACTAAAATTCAATCAGCATATACAGCAATGCATAAAGAAATCCCATCAAAAACTTGGTCTTCTATATCGGAACAGAAAATACCTCACTCCTGAGGCTAGACTCACCCTTGGACAAGCACTTCTCCTCCCCTCTCTCCTCTATGCTGCGCCAGTTCTCACAAATATTCAAACTACTACCCTGAATAAACTTCAACAAACCTGCCACAAAATAGCCAGATTCATTACTAGCTGCCCAAACAACACACACCACTGTATTGCCTTAAAGTCACTACAATGGCTGGAACTCCCACAACTACTTCATCTCTACCAATTTCACATGCTGCACTCTATGCTCTTTAAACCCTCCTGCTGTCCTTCCTTATCTCTAATTGTTTCCATCTATATCCCTTCTCGATCTCTCCGCACATCAAATCAGCAATTGCTTGATGTGTACCACCCTAACAGGTCTGTTGGTAAGCAACTCTACAAGCACTCTGTGGCCCAAGCTTGGAATAAACTTCCCCTGGATATGAGCTCTATATCTCATACTCCACTATTTAAAAAAGAACTGAAGACACATTTACTCAATTCCAGAACCTGTCCCTGCTATGACCCTACTTAGCTCTCCCCTACTCCCACACTCACATTTCTCTCATTACATCCTACCATCACTCTTGACTCTCCCCATTTGTTCAGCAACTAAGAATTTAATTTTTTCAAAAAAAAAAAATTAATAAATGTAGTTGTTTATTTCTACACCGGTAGATGTTTATTTCTATTGCTTGCTATTAGTGTTTGTAATACTTGTTTTTCTTGTTCTGTAATCATATATTGTATTTTCTAGAGCTTTTCTTCTCGGGTCTCCACTGAAAATGGGACGATATCCCAGGTGGACTAACCCGATTAACAAATGTCAATAAATAAAATAAAATAAATAAATAAACTGATGCACAGGGATTCGTACTGAAATAGCATATAGTGAAGTACTAATTAGGGATTATCTGAAAGGTATGGGAATTCAAAAAACAAAAGTGTAATGAATTTGCTAACAGTTTGGGACAGCCTATTGGATGCAAGTGTCATTGTTCAGGGTCAGCTGTGGAGCACTGTCAGTGTTTTTGCTAGTGAAATGACATGCCCATATTCGCACTACACTAGTATGGTAAATGCTGGTCAAAAGAATCAAAAGCTGCAGTACGGGAAGCAGTGTATTGGCAGCTAATAGCCCTCACTCGTGCACTAAGTGCAAAACTGTTACAGCCCAGCACAGTGCATTTCACACTGTTGTGCCTGCAAAAAGCAAGTTAAGTTAAAAATGCACACATTACTTAATATGTTAACATTAAATACTATTAAAATGTATGCCGTGCACTTTATTCATAACAAAAGAAGAAAAACAAGGATCATACCCACAGAACATGGCTCATATGATGAAGCCCCTGTTTACTATAATCAGTTCCTTTCTTTACACCATAACCAGTAGCATGGTCATTGAGAGATCTTTATTAGGGGTACAGAAAGAATGGCACTTGAGCTCAGTTGTTTTTTTTGTTTGTTTTTTTTTTTTTGTTTGCTCTTTTGTGATTTTTTTCTCGGTGGGGGGGCATGGATTTGGTGGTGAGTGGTTGGCTGCTTTACCATAGGAAGCCAATCAGCTTTTTACAGTTGTCCAAAGAAGTTTTTCTTTTTTTTTTTTTCTCTTCGGAAAAGAGTTGAGAGTGGGGGGGGTGGATTTGGTGGCACATGATTGGTTGGTTGGTTAGTTTCCTGTAAGAACCAATTGTCTTCTGAGAGCAATCCAAAGATTTTTTTTTTTTTTTTGCTGTGGATCAGCTGCTTTGTTCCTACAGTATCTGCAGTATTTGAAGACTATTTTTATGACAGTGGGGGTGTAGCTTCAGTGGTAATTGATTGTCTGGTTTATTGCAAGAAACCAATGGGCTTCCTGCAGTAATCCAAATACTTTTTTTTTGTTTTTGAAAAAGCTGGAGGGGATGTGTGGATTGACTGCTGAACTCCAGGAACCCAAAAGACCTCCCGCAGTAAGTATAAGTTCTTTTTTGTTTGTTCGATTGTTTGCTTGCTCTTCACTTAAAGAGCTTGGGGTGTAAGTTCTTGGGACTGACACATATGAGCTAGTTATGTCTTTGTCCATAACTAGTCTGGAATGCAGGATACACCCACACAAACACACAGATGTGGCTATCAATTACAGCCCCTTGAATGACTACATACATTCACATGTTTACTTGTGCTAAAATAAACAAATGCATAAATAATGAACAAGAAATGTATTTCAGCTTACTAATGTGAGAACTACATGCTGCATCCCTTTGCTCATCCCATATACCTTCCCAACCTCTTATCACAAAAGAGCAAAAAAAAAAAAAAAACAACTGAGCCCAAGTGACATTCTTTCTGTACCCCTAATAAAGATCTTCCCAACCTCTTATCTGAAAAATCATAGACAAAGTCTCAGCAATCAAGAACATCTTTTAAATCTTTCTCTTATATTTTTCAGAAGTTGCATTAGCAAGCATTTTCTGATAGACACAAAGTCTTAAACTGATAGTTGGTGTAGAAGATTAAGGCTCAATGCTTTTAATAAGCTGTCTCCAGTGTATGGGGTTTGATTTTTTTCTACCTTCAGTTGTGTGAGTCTGAGAAAATCATTTAACCAGAAACTTCTAAATGGGGCATTTTACACACACATGCACCCACACACCCACACACTTTCCCAAAGGCATCTAATACTTAACTTCTTCCTAGTTGCTTAATGTAGTAAAAGACATCACTCTGTCTTGACTGCTGCTTAAAAATGTAGAAATAGAGATGTTGGAGTATTTTTCCTGACTGTTACTTAAAATGCAGTAAAACACATCTTAGAGTCTTTTCAAAAGGTCCATACTCTCGCCCTTGGGATTCCGGATACTGGCAAAGGCTCTTGCCACCCCTATAGTGCCTTTTTTAGGCAAGGTTCAAATGACAAATTCACCACTGTAACAGGTACAAGCAAGCAAAATCTGAGGGTAATGCTACTCAATGCTAGAAGTCTAAACCTCAAAATGCACTCACTCGGGCACTCCGTAAAATGGAGAACATTGACATCTGTGCAGTGACAGAGACCTGGTTCAAAGCTCCAGAGAGCACCCCTGCATTACCAGGCTATAATTCATACCACACCTTTTGGCCACCAAACCCAGACCGAAACAATAAAGGTGGAGGTGTGTCCATATTCATTAAGGATATCCACACCTCTAAGCTAGTTGCTCAGCATAATGCATCCGAGATTATCCAAGTTCAACTAACTCTGGGCAAAACCACAATCCAGATTTTAGCTTGCTACAGACCCCCCACCATGCCCCAGGATTCCCACTCCTCTTTTCTTGATACACTGGAAAATATTAAGGTACAATCCAACAATCTAATAATGGGTGATTTCAACTACCCTACCATTAACTGGGAAAACTACTCATGTACCGACTCTTTTGCTCAACGTTTTCTGGAAATCATCAATTCCAATGCTTTGGATCAACTTATCCACACCCCCACCAGAGGCAGCAATATCCTAGACCTGGTCATCACCAACATGGGTGACTGGTGTTCTACACCAGAGGTCAGCTCCTCGTTGGTCAGATCTGACCACAAGCTAATCACCCTAGACATCCACATCCCGCTCCCACCCCCATTAGGAAAACAACCATAAAAAATTTCTCCAAAGCCAACTTCATGCTTCTTAAGACAGAAGTGGCAAACTTCATGACACCCATGCAGATGGACAATAGAGGTACGACTGCTGAATCCTACACAAATGCACTTTATAAGCACTTACATGAGTGCATGGATCGTGCTATCCCTAACAGAACCAAGATACTATCCTCCAAAAAAAGGAAGCCAATCTGGTGGCCTTCTGCTATAAACAAACTCTACAACAGAAGAAAGAAACTGTTGCAAAAAAGAGTAAAATCCCATGATTGGAGGAACTCCCTGGTCAGCCTCAGTAAGAAGCTGAGATCCTTCATAAAATCCTCCAAAGCTAGTTATGAAAACAAAATTGCCACTGATTCTAAAGACAACCACAAAGCATTCTATAGCTATGTTAAAAATCTCAATGGCAACACTCAGATCTGCTCTGAGTTACAGCACAATGACACTAAATATACAGAACCAACTGATACTGCCAACATCCTGGCAGATAGGTTCAGTGCTAACTTTATCCCCCTCTCACCCCCTAAAGGGCCCATCTTTATACTGGAAGAATGCAAAGTTCCTGTAATCAGAGCTGCACAGGTAAAAACTTCACTCTCCAAAGCCAAGAACACAGCATCCGTGGGACCTGACAACATCCCAGGCTGCCTTCTACAAGAACTACAAAATGAACTGGCACCCCACCTAAGTACCATATTCAATAATAGCCTCACCTCAGGCTTTGTGCCCATTGAATGGTGCACCACAACAGTTATCCCACTCCACAAAGGGGGGGCCACAACAGACCCCGGGAACTACCGCCCTATTAGCCTGATGAGCCTCATCTGCAAGGCCATGGAACGTATCATCATGGAACTCATAAACAAAGACATTGGAGATCTCCAAACCCTGGACCCCACACAGTTTGGGTTTGTAAAAGGCAGATCATGTCTCCTAAACCTGATAGACTTCTTTGAAGTAGTCACCAAGGCCATGGATGAGGGTAAGGTGGTTCACACAGCCTATCTAGATCTCACCAAGGCGTTCGACACCATCCCCCACTCTGGAATTATAGATAAACTCACTAAACTAGGTATAAATCCCTATGTCACAAGATGGGTTGCCAACTGGCTTACTGAAAGAACCCACACTGTGAAAGTAGCAGACTCCAAATCAGACTTCAGACCAGTGACAAGTGGAGTACCACAGGGTTTAGTCCTGGGTCCTCTCCTGTTTGGTATCTACTTCTCTGAAGTACAGGCTAACACAGAAGGTCTTTGGCTAACTAAATTCGCAGATGACTGCAAACTAGGAGCCATAATTGAAACTCCTAATGATGTGGACTTCCTACAAAAAGACCTCACTGAGACAGATGCCTGGTGTCAAAGACATGGTCTCAAGCTCAATGCCAAAAAGTGCATTGTCATCCCCTTTGGTAAAAATTCTGTACCCATGAACTACCACATAGGTGGTAGTCTACTTAACACCGAAAGTGTGATAAGAGACCTTGGGACACAGGTGGACAGTAGTCTCTCCTTTGATAATCACATCGCCAAAGTGGTCAGAAAATCCTCCTACGTGGCACACCTCATCACAAAAGGTTTCTCATCCAGAAAAAAAGAGGTCATTGTTCCCCTCTACTTATCAATCATTAGACCCATTATAGAATACAACGCCCCTTTTGGTATGTACCTCACAAGACATCTACAACAACTGGAAAGGCTGCAAAAATACCTCACAAAGAGGATTACTGGCCTCAAACAGATGCCTTACGCAGACCGTCTCAAAAAACTCCAGCTTTACTCCATCGCATATCGCCTACTCAGAGGCGATCTCTGCCTAACATATAAAGCTATGTCAAACCCAGAGCTGTTGGACATGCTCCACTTAAAGAAATCCCAATCCCTCCAAGCTACATGCTCTAGGGACCTAAACCTTGTCACCACAATAAACAGAACATGCTGGAGGGATAGATTCCTGTCCCAGAGACTTCCCATACTCTGGAACAGACTACCTATCTATGTCAAACAGAGCTCCTCATTAGCACTCTTCAAGAAAAATCTTGATGATTGGATGGGTAATAGGAAATTCACCCCGGGATCACTTCTGTGGTTCTGCTTGACAGGGGCACAGGAAAATAATTTTCTTGGGTGGCGAAAGCCAGGGTACATTTTTGGCTAGGCTTGTATAGGCCCTAGGGCCAATAGCCTAGTACCTACCTATGAACCTATGAACCTATGATAGAATGTACTTGCAGAAAAAAAAAGATCAGCTGCACCCTGTTATATACACTCATCCAGGTGGAAAGAGACAGCCATGTTTCCTTGGACTCAGCTGGGTGAGAGACCTTTTATTATTCCAGGGACTGGGGAACTCCGGGGGCACACACTTTCATAGATGTGGCACGTGCACCCTCTAGTACCACCCTTGGAGGGGAAGAGGATGAAGTTTGAGCTAAATTTGTCTGCTAATAGATTTTCTATTTCCTCTGGACCTGTGTATGTAATATCAGTAGTGTTGGTGACTCTACAGGTAGCAAACCTGCCTTTGGTACTGGAAGACCAGAAGGCTGTGGGTTTCATCATGCTCCAGTTGATTGGACTACTGACAATGTAATGCATTATTAGGGATATTGTACTCCTGAGTGTGCCATCTTTTGGATGAGATGTTAAACTGGGGTCCTATCTGCTTGTGGTGGTAGTAACTCAGGTGGATAAAAAAGATCCCATTGCCTCAGTTGAAAAGAGTGGGGAAAGTTCCCTAATGTGCTGGTCAAGTTTCCCATAGTCATATAAATGCCACCTTGGTTTCCCCTGAAAAAAAATCCAATAGCCAACTGGGACTAACTTGGTCAACAAAGGATAAATAAATAAATAAATAAAGTAAAAATCATTCACTGTTTGCTCTGTACAGTTCTGGGTATTATTTCTGTGATTTTTAACATAATTAAAGAGGACTTTGTGGTTATCCTTCACCTGGCTGGCTATTTTTATGTTATAGCTGGCTTTGGTTAATTTGGTCTCAGTCCAGAGTTTCTTGTTTAGGTTAGCAAGAACATGTTTGGCATCTTGAGAGTTAGATTTATTTTTGAGCCAAATAAGTTTTGTTCCTTTTTATTTTAGAGACTTTTATATTTAGCTTTTACCAAAGTTTTTTTTTAATTTGGCATTATTTTATTTCTGATGTTTCTATTATTTATATATGCCTAGAATTTTGGCAGTGAAGAACTTTGCATACGCTGTGGGGTCATGAAGATGGATGGAGATATTCAACTTACCTGAGTAACCATTTGGTTTTAATAGATTAGCCTTTGCATAATCTCCGAATACTGAGGTACTGGAAGATGCTTCAGTCTACAGTCTCATGGAGAATGTGATTGACGTATGGTCTGATTTGACCAGACAGGAAAGTGGAGGAATTTACAATTAGTGATGAGCAAGGCTGCCCCATATTGGAAAGGAGAAATTCTAGGATTTTATCACCCGTTGTTGGGGCATGGACTGCAGAGAGTTTGCACTGATAAAGTCCAGAAGTGCCTCAGAATACATGTTTGAGGATGTATAAGTCTGCCAGTTTATGGAGGGAGTAGATGAAGTCTCTTAGGAGAATGGTGTTTGGCTTAATATACAGGGACTTTAAAATAATTATGTAGGAGTTATGGGCCAAGGGAGATGTGGGGGGGGGGGTCCTATGTAGGTCTCCATATCCTTCTGAGGAATGTCAATGCATTCTTATGTCATATAAGAGCTATAATCTCTCCAGCTTGTCTGAGTCTGCCCAAGGGCTTTTTGTCAATACACAATACCTGAAATTTGCCATGAGAGGTGCCCATGAGGGAGCCTTCCTGGGACCCATACCATATCAAGTGGTTGCACTCAGTCCTTTGCAACAGCAGTTTTACTCCAACATCCTTGCTGATTCTAATGCTCCTCACTCTGTGAGGGAGAGGGAGCCTAGATAGCACATGAAGAAACCTCATTTCTACCACATGCATCCATGACATCATCCTTTCAAAAACTCCCCAAAGGTCATGACCACAGGTGAGGACAGGACAAAATCTAAATGGTAAACTGGCAACATCATTCTGTGACTCAAGTCCTGCTTCACCACTGCTACACGCATCCACTGGTCAGTCTCTCAGTCTCCCTCTAAAATACCCCCAGATACACAAACTCCTCTACCTTGGTAACTGCTTGACAACTCACCAGCAGACAGGAATTCACTCTTCTTTATAAGAGAACTATGACCGCAGATATAAAAGTGCTGATCCTCACCACAAGCACTTCATAATCAGCAGTGAATCATGTGTACCTAAGACATCACAGTCACTTGACTTGATGTCAACAGGATAACATAATTCACAAGCAACAGAGATGCAGATATTACAGTCTCAAACTGGATACTCTCGAAACCTCAGCTGAGCATTGATATCTTGTCCATGAAAATCACAAACAAGAGAAGAGACAATTCACATCCTTTATGAAGTCCTACACCCACCATGAAAATATCCAACTTAATACTAAGAATGAGAACTTAGCTCTTGTTCCCCAAATACAAGGATTAAGTGGCATGTGCCAGATGCTGTTGAACCCCATACATTGTAGCACCTCCCATGAGACATTCCTTCTCCAGGTCTACAAAGCACATACATAAAAGACTAGCACACTCCCATGACCCCTTCAATTTCTATACATGGGTAAAATGTTGATCCACTGTTGAATGGACAGAAAGGAATCCACACAGTTCTTATAGAACTCTGGTGGAGGATTTCCCAAGGTGGGTGAGGAGTGTGACTTCTCTATAATTAGAGCAAAGCCTCCAGTCTAATTTTGGAAAATGGGGATTAGAACCCCAATTTGCCAGACCAGCAGTGCTTTCCCTTCCTTTCAAGAAACATGGAAAAGACATGTTAACTATGACATCCTGACATTTTGTGCCTTCAACATTTCTGATGAGATCTCATAAGCTCTCCAGCCTTGCCATTGTGGAGCCATTTAATCACCACAGTGACCTCATGCGCAGAAACAATCCAGTCTCATTGGTTGCTTCTGACATTTCCTCCTCAGAGTACGATACATCCACTGCATTCAGATGTTTCAGAATGGGCTGCCTCCACCTCTCAGCAATGTTCTAAATGAAGGTCAGTGTTTCCCCACTCTACAAAGGAATTCAGAATGTCTCACCCACCCTCCTGAGTTGCTGGATGGTTTGCAAGAGCAGGCAATCTGAAAGTATTCTCCATGCTACGCCAACTCCTTGCATACCTGGACCTTCATTTCAGTAACCACCACAGCTGCTGCTTTCCTGACCTGTCAGTACCTATTGGTCAGAATTAGAAGGTATATCTACATGTGGCTGATAAAAAAATTCTCTGAGCACCAAGTACCCAATTCACAAAGAAAACTAATTGCTATTTCTCATATGAACTTACTGCAGGTGCATATTTTACTGTGTGCAGTAGCACTGATTCACTTCTTTGGCAAGAATTCTCCTTTCTTCAAGTTTGGAGTTTGTATACATAAGCTTGGTGATTGTAGGGGACTGCCCCCATTGGGGTGCAATGTCCCTCCCTGTAAAATGCTTATAGTTAAACTTTTTGCCCTTTTGATATTTCAGGAATGTGTGTTAAGCACTGTTGTTTGACATTTGGTATTTCAGGAAATTGTGTTAAGCACTGTTTTTCAATAATATTTTGTGCAGGATCCTTTTCACCTCTGTGCACTGGTATTACAAACAGTCTTCAGCATTCGCAAAGCTGGTTTTGTTTGCCATGGCAACTGCACTCTTAAAGCTCCCTGTAAATAACACATTGTTCAAGAATTCTGCATATATCATACGAACCAGGTATAAAATGTTCTCTGATAAAAAAAAGTGTTTTCTTTTTAATTTCAAATATGTCTCAGACATTTTTTTTTCTGTTATAAATGCCCTTGCAAAGCCATACACTGATTAGAGCAATCATCAACATAAGTGACTCAAGGTACCTTTACATACTGTAACTGTATGAATGGCATACTGCATGCAAGAGACTGGAAAGGTTTCTGTCACAATTACATAAGAAAATGACAATTACTTGGTTGCAGGCTGAAACTTTGCTCAAATTGAAATAAATCGTGTCCATCTGTTTTTTTTTTCTGTCAAACAGTGGACTTATAAAACCTTATATATTTCTTGATGCTTTTCAGGTTAGCTAACCATGTAAATGCTTTTAATAAAGCAGACATTTGATCTGTCTTACACAGTGAAAATCAAGTAATAAGCATGAAATGAGTGGGAAATAGTTTTAAATGTGCCTCACAAAGCAAAGTTTATTATTTTATTTCGACCATGCATCTGGAAGATAATGCTATCCTCTTCTTTTCTGCCCTGCCTCTCTCCCTCTCTTTTTTCTAATACAACACAGGAGGGAATGAAACTAGTCATGCATTATGTTTTGATAATCTTATAAAATACAGCACATGCCCAGTGTAATTCCTCCAGACCTGTGATTCAGAACAGAAAGTTAGAAAATGCATTTAAGCTTAATGTACAAATTATCAAAGAGTGAAAAATGAGCAGCAATAAAGCACAGGTTTATTGGTTGTGACATCGAGTTTGTGATCTTGTGTTGTACGAGAAGTATTATTTCTATGACCCTTGCACATCTTCATCATCACATGTATGTGTCAAGGTTATTTTTAAGCATTGCACTTGAGGTATATAGTTTAACTCTCACAGGAAATGAATTCCAGATATATATTGATATTGCATAATGTAACTGTCCATTTTTCTATGTATTGTTTACTTTTAGCAATATATTACCCATCTTAGTGTTAGCTCCACCAACTATGTTTTCTACATATGGATTGTGAAAAAGAACACTATCAAACTTTGGTTTAAAGACAAGACACAATTCCCTCTTAGAAATATAAATGGCACTGTGTATAATGGCAGCTCCTGTGGTCTTTTGTAAAATCTCTTTTCCAGCCCTTTGGATCTTCACCTTCTTTAGTTGCACCAGATGATTCTGGTTTCCCATTCATTTATCAAAATTATATTTGAATAGAGGAAGACAAGTACTTCACTTTATGTACAGAGGAAGATGGCTCCATAGAAAAGGTATTCTCTGTGATACATATGTATTCATCCAACATGCTCTATTTATGTTGCCAAAGAGATTGAGATCCCTTGACTGAGTGGTTATGCCACTACTGGAGTTGTGGATGTGCAATAGGTCTGATAGGATAGTTTGTTAAAATTCAGCACGTAAGGCACTGCTAACCTCTTAGTAGTCTGTATGATATCAAGAAGAGGGGCAAGGCTTTAAGATGACCTGTATAGTTTTTGTGATTGTGACCCTTGACTTTTTTAGTTAGAAAGTGTTGTGGTCACTCCAGTTGAGACAAGTGTTTGGACAAGTACATAGATACCGAATGGGGCATTATACTCATAGATCAGCATGATGAGAGACAAGTATATCAGAATGATTACATACCTGCACCTGGACACTCTAACTTTCTATATAAGCCATGTGATGAAAAAGGACTCCCTTACAATACTTGATATGTGATGCTCAAGAGACAGTTCATTGTCATCAGAGATTCCCATATCCTTGACTATGGAATCAGCTTTCAGGAGTCTGTTGTTAATATGATAGTTACAAAGGAAATTACATTTAACAAAGGATTTGATTATACATTATTTGTTATTTTAGTTTTAGCCTGTAGTTTTGAGATCATCTATTGATTTTTGAAAGGATCTCCTGGAGGACTTTGGTGTCTTCTGAGGAATTTATAATTCTACTAAGTTTACAGTCATCCACAGATTTGGTCAGCCATAAACCTTTAATATTTGCGTTGACTTCTGAGAAGTAAATGCCAAAGTGGAGTGGCCAAAGGGCTGAACCCCAGGGTACAGGTCTTTTGGAGGAGGTAGAGCTGCCCTCCCTAATTTCCTGAGTTCTATTTGTGAGCCAGTTTTCTATACAGTATGTTATACAGGGATTAATATTTTGCTGGAATAGTTTGTCAATGATACCCAAGTATGAGATGATGCTAAATGCCTTTCTGAGGTCTAAATATGTGATATTCTCTAATTTGTCCTCTCCCATTGGTTCAGTAAACATCTCGAAAACCAGGTTAAGTAGGCAGGTTCTGTCTTGATGAATCCAAAGTAGCTTAGGTCAAGAGTTTATAGGTTGCCTGTAATCCCATAATGATCCTTTCCAAAGCTTTACAAATGGGACTGGTCAGGCTTATAGATCTTTACTTGAGACTGTTCATGTCCCATCTTTATGTAAGGGGGATGACTGTTATCCTCCATTCATCTGACATGTAGCTTGATGGATATTGAATAACCTCCGTAGGAGGTCTGACGAGCCATATTTCAGGATGACCAGTAGGCAGCCTGATATGGTATCCAGCCTCACAGAAGTAGTGTTCCTGGCCATGGGTAACACCTTGAGGACTTGTTCTTGGGGTTCTTGAATGGTAAGCAATAAACCTGTAGAGTACTGCACAATGGAGAGTTTAAAGTAATACTCTTCTTGAAGGCAATACTATGTTAAGGCATTTTCCATATATAAGAAACAGGTAATGATGAATGGGTGGCTACCAACTAATAAGCATAAATAGTTGTATTGACTAAATTTATGGGTCCCAAAATGTGCCCACTACAAAATTATTATGTAATAGTGCTTTTGCTTGTCTCTGCTAATATAATGAAGGGCTTCATCAGTAAAAACAAAAAGTTTAGCATTTCTACAGTCTGGTGTTTTTACTGATGTTATGCTGTTGTTTTACCATGACTACAGTTACCATTGTGGGGATCCAGTTTTACATTATTTATATAATGAAGGGCTTCCTATGATCTCTTTCTATTTTAAAATGTTCGAAAGTGGTAGTTAATAACATCAGTCAGACACACCATAATATGAACAATTCAACTTGATGTTGAAGTAATCCTAAAGCAACAAATGTAAGTGAAAGAGTTGCTATGGAAGTAAAAATAATAATAAGTCAAAGTAAAAATAAAAAAATCCAATCTAAATGACATATAAAAATAAAAATAAAGCATATAATTAAACATGTGGCCTAAATGTAATGGAGTCGATTTTGAGAAATATTGTTAAGAAATATAAGAGGATCCATGAGTTTAGCCGAGTGCTTTTTATACTTTATACACGTCGTCAACTATTACAGTTACAATAAAGTGGAATTTCTGGACACCACTATCTATAAGGACACAAATGAGAAAAAGCTCAAGAGTGACCTATACAGAAAACCTACACAAGTCATGCACCCCAAAATTGCAACGAGAATTACATCAAAACACAGGGAATGAGAACAGCCAGATTCTCTGTAGGGATGGACCAATTTACATCAACTGCAGCAAGATTTTCTGGAAAGAAGATACAATGAGAATTTGGTTGCCATCATACTAGGACACCTAAAAATCTTTAAACATGATCCAACTCTGCTGCACCCCCCCCCCCCCTCCCCAGACACACACACACACAAACACACACACCGAAGGAAACAATCACAGGTCACCTATCCAATTAACAAAAAAGAAAATGACAAACTTAAAAGACATAAGATCTGTACTTATCCCAAGGATTCACATGTAATAAAAAGAAAACTGTTTGTAACTGGAGCATCATAAGGGGAAGTTAACAGTTTCAGATGAAAGAAGACAGGTTTTGGACCCTCAACCATCTTTTATCTGTCAAAAAGGAAGAAATATTAAAAGAGGAGTAGAAAAATAAATTACTGCATCAACAGAGCTGCAAGTAAGCATCCCAGCAACCCTCCGGGCTGCAATCCTGTGCTTTTATGAGCAAAAAGAATTACTTTATATGTTCAATCTCAAAAGAAAACTGTCTGGACTGACAGATACAACTTCAATAGTGGCTTTGTGATATACTGGGCAAGCTGCACAAACTGTAAAGTGTTTTATATTGTTAAATCAATTAACCCTGTCAAGGTCAAGAAAAGAGTGACCAGAATCTGTCTGACACTAGGCTTAAGGACTTCAACAAATCTCTGTCTAGACATGCAAAGGACTGCAAGAGCTATTAGAAGTTTGTGTTTCATGCTACTGAGAGATTCAATTCAGACCCATTACAGGGCAATCTGAATACAAGGTTAAAGTAAAAATAAGGTGAATGGCAGATTTGACTTAAAGATTATTGGAATCCCAGATTCAGTCATATAGGCTCTATTAAGAGCATTCTCCACTCAACAAAACTGGGACACAGCAGCTACTAAAACACAAAACATAAGTATCAATTTACAGTTATAGAAATTCATGTCTATGTTTGAGTTTAATTTTCATTTTTTAACAGTAGTATATATATTATGACTGTTTGCAATGCCACAACTAGAACAGCAATGGCTTGTATTTCCAATAAAGTTCAACACTAGATAACTCATTTTGATCTGTAGGAAAGTTTGCTGATAGTATTCAGCTTTTCTTCTGTCATTGATTAGCAGTTAAATTGAACTATAATCTAATGGGTATCACATACTATGTACTTTTGTAATTCTGTCTTCTAAAGACCACTGCTGCAGTGGTTGAACAATGGTTATGATATTTCTCCTCACCAAACTTAGATATTTGCATTTTGTAGGATCTCCATCTATGACCAGGTAAAAGATATATATCTCAGTGTGCTGCATTACACCATAACCTAATACTCATTGGCTATACTCATGGAAACCCACACATTGTTTAACAATGTTTTTTTTTTTTAGAATAGAAACCGTTACATTTACTAAGTGTTTAATTGTATGCTTCATTTTTACTTCTATTTATATGTTATCTAGCTGGACATTTTGATTTTTCTTTGGCATATTATTTTTACTTCCATAGCACTATTTATATTAGGAGAAATTTAATATCAGATTGAATTGTTCACAATATGATGTATCTGACTGATGTTATTACTATCACTTTTGCATATGCTGACATAAAGAAATCTGAGAAAACCCTTCATTTTATTAACTGAGATAGATGAAAGTGATTTTAAATAATAATCTTGGGTAACCGTTTGAAATGTCGAGACCCAGTTCAGCGAGTCCCCAGTGATACAGACTGAATAGCCAAAAAACAGACGTACATATATTATGTCTGCGATGGCCTTATCTCAAAGTATTCACTTTTCTCTGAGGTATGTGAATGTCGCGGTTGGCATATATACATTTGGGAGGGTGTGGGGGCCTTCCTCCCACATTGGGGGCTGGAGGGAAGTGTGCCCCTTTGCAAAAACAAGTTTAAAGGAAAAGAGCAATGTTCAAGATTTGTTCTTCGGCATTTTAGATCTTTTTTTAATGCAACAGCACACAGTCTTGCAACTACCAACATTTCAATAGTGAGCCATAATTTTGTAGTGGGCACATCTGGGACACATTAATTTATTTAACTCAGCTACCTATGCATATAAGTTGGTAGGCCACACATTCACCATTACCTGTTTCCTATATGACTCATTCCTTATATCTGCTCTATCTCTAACCCTTACCCCCCCATGTTTTCAGACCATGGTAATTTTCATACCCATGTATTTTCACACTCATTTATTCTTTTAGATTGTCTTACTACTAGCCCTGAGGGCTTTTATCTCTCTTGTCTCCCTCCCTAAAGATGTCCTAGACTCACACACTTTCTAAATCCTATTTACACTTCTGCCCTTCCGTCATTGAGTTCTGCTAACCTTCACACTCCTCACCCCTCCACCACAGCATTGCACAGAGATTAAACGTGATGTTTACTTTACTCGCGACACCCTCCCAGCCTTATCCATGATGTGTAATGTCTAACCCAAGAACATACACACACACACACACACACACACACACACACACACACACACACACACACACACACACACACACACATATATATATATATATATTTATCTACCTGTATCTATCTATCTATATATCTATCTATCTCTCTATCTACCTACCTATATACCTATCTATCTATCTATCTATCTATCTATCTATATGTTTTAGATCATGAATTATTTGTCATATACGACTTCAATACTTAACTAAATGGCTAACATTTAGAAATATATTGTCAGTTGTCTTGCCACCTCACACAACAACAGCAGCAACATATTGCAGTCCAGTAAGATGCACTGGCCCATTTGTTTGAATTTTTCATTGTTATGACAAGGTCCCTCAGAGTTAGGTTGCTGTTGCATAATATATGATCATCAGACATTCTGAAGTTACCTGTAGTAGATTCATCATGGAGAGTGCATTGTATCACTGGAGTGGTGGTGTATTTTAATTGTCATTTGTTATATTATTTTCACGTGACAAAAGTGCAGGGGTATATGCTTACTTTGCTGTCAGGTATCATACCTAACACAGACACACAATGATTTCACACTTACTTAGATAAAACGTAAAAAACACAACTTACAATCACTGAATGTGATGTGTTGAATTGCAATTGGATTAAAGCCCTTGCTACCATTTGCATAGCTTTTTATATGGAACTAGAAAAGTATTTATTATTGGTTACTGTTGTATATTACTTGGATATGAAGCTCTGACATTGACAAAGGCAGTCATATTTTGTTTTAACTTAATAAACTGCATTTTAAACAAGCAATAATGGATTGAATGCTGTTTTCTTATTTTTAATAATAATGCAAAGTGATCTCAGACATGTATCTTACGTAAGTCATTTTGACAGTGATGTATATTAAAAACCTGAATGCCAGTATCAAGAGTAATCACTCCTGTACAATTAGTTTACCCTTTTTGTGTTTTTCATAGATATATATATATATATATGTGTGTGTGTGTGTGTGTGTGTGTGTGTGTGTGTGTGTGTGTGTGTGTGTGTGTGTGTGTACATAGAGAGTACCCAGCTATCTTAGTTTTCAAATGTATTCACATTAATTTATTAAAAAGTGTGAAAGAATGCTTCAATTTTTTTTATCATTAACAAAAATTTGAATATTTATATATAAGAACCACAGCTACAGTGATTAGTATACTGAACATTTTTTTACACTCACGGTACCCTAGTGTCATGTTTTACTTTAGAGCTGCTCACTTTTGCTTATTAAACATGAAATGCATATTGCATATATTCTTTATCAAATTTTATTCACTTAAAAAGCAAAACATAATTTATATAAAAGTAATTTTTGTAAATACTTTGTGTTGACTATGATGGTATTTACCCTAAAAATGTGTCTGCTTTTGACTTTAAGTTATCTGTCTTTAAATTCGGTGAGTGTTATATTGATAATAAGAGAATGGGCAAACTGTACATCAGCACCCTGCTTGGAGAACGAACATTCTCCACAGGGTGTTAATGTACAAGTAATGCCCACTGAGAAAGAAGTCCGCTGCTTCACAGCAGCATATAAAGCTGCCGTGGAGCTTGGAAAGAAAAACCTAATGATTGCCATTATTTTACACTCGTTAAGCAGTGCTTTTGCTGTTTAGTGAGTTTAAAAAAAAATAAACTGAAAAAAAAGTGTATATGTGTGTGTATATGTATGTGTATGAACGTGTGTATGTTTCTGTCTGCGTGTGTGAGTGAATGCATGCATAAAAGCAGAAGAGACTGTGTGCGTGAGAGATCCAGAGTGAGAGTTTTCTTGTGTGTGTGAATATATGTATGAATGCAGTGGACACTGTGTGTGTGTGAGATTGAGATAAAGTGAGAAGATCTTGTGTGAGTGAATGTGTGTATGAAAGCAGAGGAGACTATGTGATGAGAGATCGAGAGACAGAGTGAGAGCAGTCTTGTATGCACATCTTTCAACTGTCCAAATTTTCACAGTATGTCCAGATTTTTGCCTCATATTTTTGTCTCTTCCTCATAAAATTTGTGGTTTTCTGAAGCTTTGTGGCAAATCATTGAGGAGTGAATTCACTAAATAATGACAGGCATTTGAGTTTCAGGCTTTATATCCTTCATAAAATGTATTGTAATACAAGACCTTTTATTCTAGCAACTTTCTAAGTTTATAAGAGCAACACTTAAAATTTGCTCCTATTTTTGGGGCTTTGTCCACTCATTATTTTTGGCTTTGTCTACATTTTTTGTGCTAAGAGGTTGAGAGTTATGCTTGTGTGAGTGAATGCAAGTATGAAACCAGAGGAGACTGCGTGTGCATATATGTATGTTATGTGTAAAAGCAGAAGAGACCATACATGATAGAGGGAGAGTGGAAGAGAGAGAGAAAGAATGGGCTCTCTGTAAATTAGTTCTGTTTTACTTACTTATTTATTTTTTTAAGTACTATATTATTTTTTATATATTTTTGATGTAAAGTGCTTCCTCCAACACCGTTAACACCATTAACATATACTACAGAAAGTTTGAAACATTAGACGGAAGAAGTAAGTAAAACACAACGGTTTTACAGAGAGCCCATTTTGTAAGTACAATAATGCCCTCCAGGGTGTGTGTTAATGTGTAATTAATGCCCATCCAGGGGTGTAGAGACTTTCCGCCTGCAGTGTCGGGCCTCATAACACCCGTGGGTGGGTGTTACACATTAACACACACCCTGTCGGCATTATTACTTACCTATTGATAACCTGGTGCAACTCTGTGACTTCTTCAAATTAGTTGGTATTGATAAGAAATGACTAAGAAAGTCATCTGGCAGCCTTCTTTATTTGTGAGAAATATGATGTCCAAGGAACTCTCTGTGGCTTCTCTCAGAGTAGGCACCCAGCAAGTCTCTTAGAGTTGACTTTCCCCAAAGAAAATACATTGGTGATATTGTGTCTATAATTTAAAGTCCTGAATTTATTATAAGCACACAACAGCAAGGCTGAAGCATGTTCATATCACCTAAATAAAGGCACAACAAGAAAACTAATGTAGAAATAAATATGAAAGCTGCACAATGCAAAAACTGAAAAATCTGTCTACCACTTTAAGTAAAAACTATAACAAAATACAAGCTGTTAACCAACTACAACTAGATCCATTAACTCTACCAGGAATGCCTATTAAATAAGCTGTAAATGCTGCCAACTTTTAGAATACACTACAGCCTACATATAGCAACTGAGAAACTTTGTCTGCACAAGTATGTCTTACAACACCAGTCTGACAGTACCATCCACAGCAACTACAATTAAATCAGACAAAAAAACTTTCTGAACAATTTTCTCAAGTTTTCTCCACCAAAATACTGAAACATGACACTTGTGCCTCAGAAGGTATAACATCTGCAGTAATTCTCCAATGCCTCGTTGCTGACAAATCAAAATCCAACTCATCTGCAGCAGCACTTACTACAAGAATTACCAGAACACTTATCAGGACACTTACCAAAACACTTACCAGAAGACTTACCAGAAGCCTTACCAAAATACTTACCAGAACACTTACCAAAACACTTACCAGGATACTTACCAAAACACTTACCAGAAGACTTACCAGAAGTCTTACCAAAACACTTACCGGAAGACTTCAGCCTCCATCCCCAGTAGCTTTAATGTACATAATATTTTTGAGCACATATATACAGTAATGTACTTCAGAGGTACAACATAAAATAAACTCTTTTCAACAACATAAATTAAGGATATTCTTGCCAGGCAGTTGTGTATCTTGCAACTCTATGTAGCTGGCTTTGCCTCATCCCACCCTACCCTTGCATTATTCATATACCTTAACACAACAGGACACATGGCAATGGAAAAGTAGTCAACAGAAAGAACATAATTTACCTTTTGTAATATTCATTTTTAAGGAAACCACCCTCTATTCATTTTACTGTGACTACACATCTGTAAAAAGGGCACTTGCTCTATCACATTGTTCAACACGGATTCAATAAAATGGCTGGGGAACAAACTACATGATCCCAGCCAGAGTAATGCAATGCAGACAACAGAAGAATCTGCACAGTGACTTTAGGGTATGGTTATTACAGTAGCAGGATAGGTGGTGCGGTATTACCGATTATTACAGTAGCAGGATAGGTGGAGAAGTATAACCAATTATTACAGTAGCAGTATAGGCGGTGAGGTATAACTGATTATTACAGTAGCAGGACAGGTGGTGAGGTATAACCGATTATTACAGTAATAGGACAGGTGGTGAGGTATAACTGATTATTACAGTGCAGGATAGGTGGTGAGGTATAACCAATTATTTCAGCAGAGGGATAGGTGGTGAGATATAGCCGATTATTACAGTAGCAGGATAGGTGGTGAGGTATAACCGATTATTACAGTAGAAGAACAGGTGGTGAAGTATAACTGATTATTACAGTAGAAGGACAGGTGGTGAGGTATAACCGATTATTTCAGTAGCAGGATAGGTGGTGAGGTATAGCCAGTTATTGCGGTGAGGTATAACCAGTTATTACAGTAGCAGGACAGGTGGTGAGGTATAACCGATTATTACAGTAGCAGGACAGGTGATGAGGTATAACTGATTATTACAGTAGCAGAACAGGTGGTGTGGTATAACCAATTATTATAGTAGCAGGACAGGTGGTGAGGTATAACCAATTATTACAGTAGCAGGATAGGTGGTGAGGTATAACCCATTTAACAACATGTTGCATGCAAGTAACTCAACTATTGGCTGTAGATGATCTGAATATGTAGTGTTTTAAGCATAACACTCAATGTTGCATCTGCAATACTGTGCTCAGAGTGTCTGCACCTCGATTATTCAGTGGGCATCTTCTGAAGGCTTAGGTGATGTCTAGGCCGGAAACTTCAGTTATAAGTAATATGCTCTTTAAGTATGCATTAGCAGACTGTAATTTTAGGTACTTCTACTACAAATTGGTGAGGCATTCCTGTGTTTTGGAGTAGCAACAGTGCATGCTTAAGTAATACTGTTACAGTGGGGCATGTTCTCCCTCTCTTTGGCCAGCCAGATTCATGGCTAACATTATTACCTTTTGGATATAAAAGTAAACATACACCTGTGTTCTCATTCTACATATATTCATGTACCACCAGTGATCGCCCCCAGTGATAGCACATGATCCCCACACTTCAAAGATGTGATAAGGTAGGTTTTGTTTTATTTTCTAATCCATAAATTAGCCATAGAGGTGGGAAAACCGCAATGTCTGGTACCCATAAAGATGTAATGCATAAGTACAGAGATGAAGATGAAGAAAAATGTTAAAATAAATAATAGAGAGGCACAGCAATATGGATTTATACAAGGCTCTGTCAGACTCATGGCTATGTATTTTGGGTTTTACCTTCAGGATTTACCTAGAATCCAACACCTTAGGTTTGGTATTTGTAGTTAAGAATGCTGCAGCATGAACTATTCTCACTATGTAATGACTACACTAAGGGAAAAAAATATAGATGTCCTTCATGGTTCACTGTTGCAGTCATGACTGTAGGATTCTTCCTGCCAGCAGCAGCCCTCGATCGGCCAGAATCCCAAAGTCTGGAATGGGCGTCAGCTGAGGTCGCTTTTATCCTGACGTCAATGAGCCAGGAAGTATAAAGACCTCAGCTGACGCCATTACCCCAGTCTTTCTTGCCGCGCGGTGCCCTGAGCAGTTCGTTGATGCCAGTCAGCCTACTCCTGTCTGTTTTTGGATTTATTTCCAGGATTTTTCGTTTTTTAAGATAAGCACCCCGTTGGGGAGGTCTTTTTCTTGCTCCAGTCAGATGTCATAAAATGTTAATAATTGTATTTCTTGTGGGAAACAAATACCTCATAGGGATTTTCATTATTATTGTATTCCCTGCCTGGGGCCTGACCACGACGTTGCTAATTGTGGGTTTTGTGCTAGATTTAATCAGCGTACTATTAGACGTAGGTACAACTTTGCCTTCTACTATTTTGGTAAAAGGTTTAATTATAATATGTCTTCGGATTCTTTTCCCACTTCTGGTGTGTGTAAGAGGCACAAAGATAAAGACAGACCTTCGAAGTCCAAAGTGGAGGATATTACTCAGTTATTGCCAGTTGCTGGCTCGTCAGTTGTCAGTGAGGTGCCTTTGCAGCCCCTGTCATCCACCTCTTTTGAACCAACTGCCTGTACCAACTCCAGTGTGGAGCTGATGGGGCCTTCAGAATTGCCAGGGAATGGACCTTCGGATACTACTCCCTCAGTTGGGTCCAGAGCCGGTAGGCAGGTACCGGCTTCTGAGGGAGTTTTCAGGCCTTCACAGCTTCATGTAAATATGGATTCAGTTTTGCATTCTAAGACAATGACTACGGCTCCAGCTAAAAAGAAATGGCAAGCACAGACACCTTTTGAACAGGGTCCTAGGCCTCAAAGGCAGATGCTTAGGATGGTTGAAGATTTGTTATCTATGATCAGGGGTTCTCATCCCCCTCCTGACAAAAAGCCTATATTACAGTCCGATTATGATTCTTCAGACCAAATTTCTGTTTCTTCTGCTTCTTCCCTTGAGCACGATTGTTCCTTTCCTCCTTATGAGGATTCTGATGCTGAAGATTCCTTTCCTTCAGCCTCTCCTCCTGAGGATTATTCTTTTGGTGAAACTTTGCATGATATGAGGGAGCATTTTCACTGGGAAGGGCAGGAATTCTCTGAAACCAAGAAAAGGCTTAGGGATTTTCTTCTTCTCCCTCAGCATAAGCCTCTTGCTATTCCTCCTGTATTGGACATTGTAGATGATGTTTTTTCAGAAGCTTCCCTCTCTCCTGATTCATTTCCCCCTACTCCAGTCAAACCAGATAGGTATTATAGGGTTCCAGATTCTCACAAGTTTCTTTTTAACAATCTTTCACCTGATCCGGAAACAATTTCTCAGGGCCCTAAGGGTGTTAAGGCGGCCTCGGCTAAACATCCTATTCCCTCTGACCGAGAGTCCAGGGCTTTGGAAAGATGGGGTAAAAAAGTTTATACTTCTACTACATTGTCTATTAGAGCTTTGAACTGTCAATTTCATATGCTAAAGTATCAGCAATACCTTTTGTCTGTATTTAAACAAAAGATGTCAGCTGTTTCTATTGGTACGGATGACAAGGAGTTACAGGATTTATTGCATGCTATTGAACAAGTAGGTAAACATACCCTGCATTGTGGTCTTTGGAAGCTTCTTGTAGGGCTGTGACAACTGGCGCAGTTATTAGAAGACCTGCTTGGTTAAAGGAAGAAAGCTTGCCGGATCAGGTTAAAGCCAAACTTTTGAATGCCCCTTTGCAGCACGATGTTTTGTTTGGGGCCAAAGCTGAAGAGGTATTAAAGAAAATGGAGGACAAAGCCAAATCTATGCAGATGGTTAAGGATTTTCTACAGGTGCAACCTCCTAGATTTAGCAGGCACTGGCCAGCTAAACCTTGGTCCTTTCCAAGCTCGGACAGGCCTCAGAGTAGCAGATTCAGGAGTTCCAGAGGTAGGGGACAGGGACAAACCCTTTTTAGGAATAGGCAGTGGCCTGCCCCCTCTCCCAAAGGTGGTGAAGATAAGTCTCAACCCTACCGGAAACAGTCTTTATGACTCTCCCTTTCAGGTTCCAGGGGCTCCTCTCCTGGAAGCACCTTCGGGAGGAAAGATTTCTTTTTTTTATCAAAATTGGGGCCACATAACCTGGGACAAATGGGTTCTGGACATAGTCTCAAGAGGTTACAGATTTCATTTCCACACCTTGCCAAGACCGAACGGTTGGCCAGATCTGCCGAATCATCAATGGGCAGAGGCACAACTGCAGGTTCAGTCCCTCTTAGCTATGAGGGCCATAGAATTGGTACCAAATTTAGAAATAGGGCAAGGTTTTTATTCAAGACTTTTCCTGGTTCCCAGGAAGGAAAATTCGTGGAGACCAATCCTGGACCTTTCCATACTAAACACCTTCCTAGATGTACCAAAATTCAAGATGCTCACTCTGCAGCAGCTGCTGCCTATGTTGGGCAAGAATGCTTGGATGGTGACTCTGGACTTAAAGGAAGCTTACCTGCATATTCCTATAAGGCAAGAGTGCAGAAGATATCTGAGATTCAAAGTGGACTCGAAGCATTACCAGTTCTCTGTGCTGCCCTTTGGCTTATCTACTGTGCCCAGGGTCTTTACAAAGTGCCTGGCACCAGTAATGGCATTTTGTAGACAGAAGGGGATTCAAATATACCCTTATCTGGATGACTGTCTTATTCAAGCGGACGACAAAGACACTCTACTTCAGCATCTAGCTTTTGTGCAGCATCTTCTACAGTACCTCGGATTCACAGTCAATCTAAAGAAGTCAAATCTGGTGCCCACACAACAGATTACTTTCCTGGGTGCTCTTCTGAGTACTACAACCCAGATGGCTTCCTTGACACCAGATAAAAAAGTGCAACTGGCTTCTTCTTTCCAACACCTGGCTTCAATGAAACAGCTGACTGCAAGAAAGGTTCTGCAGGCTTTAGGTTACATGGCTTCCTGCATTCTCCTAATACCATATGCAAGACTGCATATGAGGAAACTACAGTGGTACCTCAAGAGTGTGTGGTCTCAGCATTACCACAGTTTGGAAACAGTGATCACAATTTTGCCTTGTCTACAGCAAAAGTTTCTTTGGTGGGCCGAAGCCTGTCTCCAGAACAAGGGGAGGCCTTTTTGTCCTCCACCAACCAACCAAGTTCTGACAATGGATGCTTCAGATTATGCCTGGGGAGCCCACATGCACAGGAGATGTCTTCAGGGTGTTTGGACAAAGGAGCAAATTCACCTGCACATAAATTTGAAGGAGATGCTCGCTGTACAGAATGCTCTGATAGCCTTCAGAGACTTTCTTCTACCAGGCCAATTGTTGATAAAGACAGACAACACTACATGGTACATAAACAAGCAGTGAGGCTCTCACTCTTACCCCCTGTGCAGGTTACCATGGCTCTGTGTTACACTGCACTGACCTGCAAAGTCCACTTACAGGCACAATTCCTGCCAGGAAAAGACAACACTCTGGCAGACACATTGAGCAGGACACTTTCGGATCCACACGAATGGATGTTGGATGTTCACATATTCAGAATGATAGTACAGGCATGGGGATATCCGGACATAGATCTTTTTGTATCCCCTCAGAATCATCAACTTCCAACATTCTGCACCAGGACCTACCACAAACTAGCATGGCAAGTGGATGCCCTCTCATTCAGTTGGAAACACCTCTCAGTATATGCTTTTCCTCCTTTTCCTCTTCTACCTCGGGTACTTCTGAAGATAAAACAGGACAGACCGCAAATGATTTTACTGGCTCCCAATTGGCCTTGACAATTCTGGTATTCCACTCTGATGAACCTAGTTCAGGAGCCTCCCTGGATTCTGCCTCAAATCCCTCATATACTGTCTCAACAGGATGGCCGGATTCTGCACAGTCATGTCAAAACTCTGAATCTAGCTGCCTGGCAGATCCAGGGTCTGTAAACACCTCTACTCTTTCCAAACAGGTAATGGATGTAATCCTTGAAGCTAGACGGCCCAGCACTAGGAAATCTTATGCAGGTAAATGGAAAAGATTTTGCTCCTGGAATCAGGTCCAAGGTGGTGATTCTACTGTTCCGAACATTCCTCTGATTTTAAAGTATCTGACAGAGTTGTTACATACGGGCCTATCTTTTTCATCTATTAAGCTTCATGCTTCTGCTATTTCTGAACATTACAATACAGATCCTCCAATTTTTTCTCATCCATTACTTAAACAATTTCTTAGAGGGGTTAAGAATGTTCGGCCCCCTATAAGAGCACCTGTTCCCACTTGGGATCTTAACTATGTTTTGGAAAAATTAACCTTGTCTCCTTTTGAACCTGCAGCTTCCACGAATTTAAATTTTTTTGTCTTGGAAAACTGCTTTTCTTTTAGCTATAACCTCTGCTAGAAGAATTTCGGAATTGCAAGCACTCATGGCTGTGGAACCCTTCATTATTTTTCATCAGGACAGGGTTTCCCTAAGGACTAATCCCACCTTTATGCCTAAGGTGGTTTCGGCAGTGGCCTTGAATCTGACTATTCATTTGCCTACTTTTTATCCTAATCCTCAAAGTGAGGAAGAAAGTCTTTTGCACTCTTTGGATGTGCACAGGCAGCTTCGTTTTTACCTGGACAGGATGAAGATATTCAGGAAATCTGACCAATTGTTTGTCGCTTATGCTCCAACTGTTCTAGGGAAAGCAATCACTAAGCAAACTATTTCTAAGTGGATTGCCCACTGCATCAAGTTCTGTTACTCTTTTCATGGCAATCCAGTTCCTGTTAATATTAGGACTCATTCTACCCGGGCTACTGCTACTTCAGCAGCCTTTCTTTGTGGGGTTCCTACCAAGGATATTTTAGAGGCTGCTACTTGGAGTTCTGTGCATACTTTTTCTAAGCATTACAACCTCCCTCTCTATTCTAAATCTAGGACCGGTTTTGCTTCTGCAGTTTTGCAAAGTTTTGTGGCCACTCCTTCTGTTTCTCCTCCAGCCACCCTTTCTTAGCTTTGGAACTGAACCCTACAGTCATCACTGCAACAGTGAACCACGAAGAACATAGTACAGTCGTGTACTCTTACCATAAATGTAGATGTTCGAGTGTGTTCACTGTTGCAGTCTGAGTTACCCTCCCTCCTACCCCCTCTTTTGTTTTTATTTTGATTATTGTCTGTTATGAGGTATTTTGGCTGCTGAGGTTTTGGGCACCTGACATCTGGGGCAAGAAAAACTGGGGTAATGGCGTTGGTTGAGGTCTTTATACTTCCTGGCACATTGACGTCAGGATAAAAGCGACCTCAGCTGATGCCCAATCCAGACTTTGGGATTCTGGCCGATTGAGGGCTGCTGCTGGCAGGAAGAATCCTACAATCATGACTGCAACAGTGAACACACTCAAACATCTACATTTATGGTAAGAGTACACAACTGTACTTTACAGACAGAGAGGTCATTGTATCAGAAATCTACAAATTATATTTTATTATTTATAATTTTTTTATATATTCTAACATAAAACGTGAAAGAACTAATAAACAGAAAATACATCACAAGCTGGTATCATGGGCTAATGTGCAGTGTTTGACCAGAGTTTCCTAAAAATAAATACGCTCAAATCATCACATCCCTTCACAATGTTTCTTAATAAAAATAATGATAATCCAAAAGGCTGGTGTTCCCCCAATGAATCTTGTGCAAAGAAGCCTACTTTAACTTCAGGAACTTCCCACTACCCTAGAACTTCCTGTTCATCTTCCTTTGAAATAATGTTAATATATAAAGGATGGAGATGACTGGTGGTCCAGAAAATGAGTCGAGTAGAGATAACCTGAATGACAAATACTTCCCCATAAAAGAGAAAGAAAGCACTGACTATTGCTTAACATCTCTTTTAACTTCTGCGTACATTTTTTTGCAAATTACTTTGAACAACTTTTGCAAGGCTGCAGAAGAAAACCCAGATATTTAAAATTAATTATGACTATCTCTTGGTGTAACATGAAGACACTCATTTTTCATGTATTAATAACCTTCTCAGGACAGACTATTCCTCAATTACTAATCAAGGATGCCTTCCATTTAATAAGAAATGGTTAATAATTGTGTGTACCACACATGATTTTAGAGCAAGCCTCCAGGGTCAGAGATAGAGAGAAACTGCAGTAGGTATAGAGCACATCTGATTGATTTTGGGCTCATTTGAAGGACAAATTAATTGAGTCAGGGCAGCCTACCTGGCTCTCTGATAATGTTGAAAGGAAGGCAAGGTAAAGTTGGTGATCACCCAGATCATGAGGTTGAATACAACATTCTCATCCATCTGAGAATATTTTGGATAAATCCAAATGTCTCCTGAGCATCCTTTTCCCATGTCAGGCTATCAAATACCTTTTCATAGTCAAGTAGTGAGGACATACAAAGACTTTTACAGGTAGAGGATATCAATAAAGATTCTTACAAAATCCTTAGAGCTACAACCAAGATAAATAATATGCAACAGACCAAGGAGGAACAAAGTAAATCTGCTAGGTAAAAATTGAACAAAGATCTCAGTGCAAGAATTCAGCTCCTAAGCAAATCTGAATTATATTATCTGCTTCAGAAGGGCAATTATCATTGCTTTACCCATCAATTCATCTATGTTTTCATTCTCAAATATAACTTTAAAAAATTATTGAAAAGGAGAAGATACATACAGACGGGTCTACTTTACATGGTCGACTGTTCAGAAAGTCGACTTTCATATGGCCAAAACCATATGATTGACTTTCGAAAAGCTGACCATGTAAAATAAACAAAAAACACACAACAAACACTTACCTTTCAACTGTTAGCAGGGGGGCAAGCCCTCCTGCACCCCCCATGGAGGGCTCTGCCCCTCACACCCACCGTAACTTAAATATAACAACTCCGAGATCACACTACGGTATGGAAGAAGGAAATTTTCCCATTCCGCACTGTACGGAGATAGTGGTTCCCCATGGTCGGCTTTTTGAAAGTCGATCATATGGTCTCGGCCATATGAAAGTCAACTTTCTGAAAAGTTGAGCAAGTGAAGGGGACCCATACAGACAAGCCATGTATAGATTACCATGAATCACTTCAGCCTATGATGACTTACAGTGTGGATTATTTAATAAGAGCAACTAGTCAGAGTTGTCATGGAATACACAGTATTTCAATTGTTAAGAATCTGATTACTGTCTTGGATTTATTCCTAATCTCTGGTCACCATCTGTGTGATGTCTGCAAATTCTCCTTATGTCTTAATGGATTTTCAGTGGGGATGCACAAGCCAGTGCATTTCTTTCTGCCAGTTCCAAGTCTGGATAAATGGGGAGGGTTATGTCAGGAAGGGCATCTGGTGTAAAACTTTTGCCAAATGACATATGTGGACAACGATACAGATTTACATACCAGATCGGTCAAAGCCCAGGTTAACAACGACTGCCACCAGTACTGTTAGGCAACAGGGTGCTTGTGGAAATTGGGCTACTGTTGGCCAAAGGAGAAGAAGAGGGGAAAGGCATGCCCAAAGGCAGGAAGAGAGAAGGAAGGTTAGGAGTGTGGTAATGAGGATAGGAACTTTGAATGTTGGCAGCATGACTAGTATAGGAAGAGAGCTAGCTGATATGATGGAGAGAAAGAAGATTGATATATTATGCATGCAAGAGACCAGATGGAAGGGGAGTAAGGTTAGGTGTATTGGAGGTAGGTTCAAATTGTTCTGTCATGGTGTGAATAGGAGGAGAAATGGGGTAGGGGTTATCCTGAAGGAACAGTATGCCAAGAGTGTTATGCAGGTGAAAGGAGTGACGGATAGAGTGATATTTATGAAGCTGGAAATTGATGGTGTGATGATGAAGTTGTTAGTGCATATGCTCCACAAGTTGGGTGTGTGATGGATGAGAAAGAAACATTTTGGAGTGAGTTGGATGAAGTGGTGGTAAGTGTACCCAAGGGTGAGAGAGTGGTGATTAGAGAGAATTTCAATGGGCATGTTGGTGAAGGGAACAGAGGGGATGAGGAAGTGATGGGCAGGTATGGTGTTAAGGAGAGGAATGCAGTAGGTGAGATGGTAGTAGACTTTGCAAAAAGGATGGAAATGGCTGTGCTGAATGTTTATTTTAAGAATAGGGAGGAGCATAGGGTGATGTACAAGACTGGAGGAAGATGCACATAGGTGGATTATATACTATGCAGGAGGGCCAGTCTGAAGGAGATTGGAGACTATAAAGTGGTTACAGGGGAAAGCGTAGTTAGGCAGCATAGGATGGTCATCTGCAGGATGATGTTGGTGATCAAGAAGAGGAGAAGAGTGAGGGCAGTGCCAAGGATCAAATGGTGCAAGATGGAAAAGGATGATTGTGAGGTGGAGTTCAGGGAAGAGTTAAGACAGGCACTAGATGGCAGTGAAGAGTTACCACATAGCTGGGTAGCTACAGCAGAGATGGTAAGGGAGACAGCTAGAAAGGTGCTTGTGTGACATCTGGACAGAGGAAGAAGGACGAGGAGACCTGGTGGTAGAACGAGGAAGTACAGGAGAGCATACTGAAAAAGAGGTTGATGAAGAAGAAGTGGGATTGTCATAAAGATGAAGAAAGTAGAAAGGAATATAAGGAGATGAGGTGTCTGGGAAAGTGAGAAGTGGTGAAAGCTAAGTATAAGGCATATGGACAGCTGTATGAAAGGTTGGACACTAAGGAGGGAGGAAAGAACCTGTGCCGATTGGCTAGACAGTGGGACTGAGCTGGGAAAGATGTGCAGCAGGTAAGGGTGATAAAGGATAATGAGGGAAATGTACCCACAAGCAAGGAGAGTGTTGTGCAGATGGAAAGGGTACTTTGTGGGCTGAAGAATGAAGAGAATGAGAGAGAGAGAAGTTTGGATGATGTGCAGATAGTGACTCAGGAAGTGGAATGGATTAGCAAGGAGGAAGTAAGGACAGCTATGAAGACGATGAAGAATTGAAAGGCTGTTGGTCCAGATGACATACCTGTGGAAGCATGGTGGTGTTTAGGAGAAATGGCAGTGGAGTTTATAACCAGATTATTTAATAAAATCTTGGAAAATGAGAGGATGCCTGAGGAGTAGAGAAGAAGTGTTTTGGTACCGAATTTTAAGAATAAGGGTGATGTGTAGAGCTGTAGTAACTATAGAGGGATACAATTGATCAGTCACAGCATGAAGTTATGGTAAAGAGTAGTGGAAGCTAGGTTAAGAAGAGAGGTGATGATTAGTGAGCAGCAGTTTGGTTTCATGCCGGGAAAGAGCACTACAGATTCAATGTTTGCTCTGAGAGTGTTGATGGAGAAGTATAGAGAAGGTCAGAAGAAGTATATGACAGGGTGCCTATAGAGGATTTGTGGTATTGTATGAGGAAGTCAGGAGTGGCAGAGAAGTATGTAAGAGGGGTACAGGATATGTACAAGGGTAGTGTGACAGTGGTGAGGTCTGCAGTAACAGTAACAGATGCAGTCAAGGTGGAGGTGGGATTGCATCAAGGATCAGCTCTGAGTCCTTTCTTATTTGCAATGGTGATGAACAGGCTGACAGACAAGATCAGACAGGAGTCCCCGTGGACAATGATGTTTGCGGATGACATTGTGATTTGTAGTGAGAGTAGGGAACAGGTTGAGGAGACCCTGGAGAGGTGGAGATATGCTCTGGAGAGGAGAGGAATGAAGGTCAGCAGTACTAAGACAGAACATATGTGTGTAAATACAAGGGAGGATAGAGGAATGGTGAGGATGCAGGGAGTAGAGTTGGTGAAGGTGGACGAGTTTAAACACTTGGGATCAACAGTTCAGAGTAATAGTGAGTGTGGAAGAGAGACAAAGAAGAGAGTACAGGCAGGGTAGAGTGGGAGGAGAAGAGTGTCAGGAGTGATTTGTGAAAGACGGTTACAAGTAAGAGTGAAAGGGAAGGTCTACAAGAGGGTAGTGAGACCAGCTGGCACTGACAAAAAGACAGGAGTCAGAGCTGGAGGTGGCAGAGTTAAAGATGTTAAGATTTCCATTAGGTGTGACAAGGATGGACAGGATTAGGAATCAGTATATTAGAGGGTTAGCTCAGGTTGGACAGTTTGGACACAAAGCCAGAGAGGTGAGATTGCATTGGTTTGGACATGTGCCGATGAGGGATGCTGGGTATATTGGGAAAAGGATGCTAAGGCTGGAGCTGACAGGTAGAGACCACAATAAATCATTTCAAAACTTTTCCCACCTTTAATGTGACCTATAACCTGTACAATGCAATTGAAAAACAAACAAATCTGTTAGGGGAAAAAAATATAAAAAATAAAAAACATATAATAAGCTGGTTGCATAAGTGTGCACACCCTTAAACTAATACTTTGTTGAAGCACCTTTTGATTTAATTACAGCATTCAGTCTTCTTGAGTAGGAGTCTATTAGCATGGCACATCTTGACTTGGCAATATTTGCCCACACTTCCTTGCAAAAGCACTCCAAATCTGTCAGATTTGAGGGCATCTCTTGTGCACCGCCCTCTTCAGGTCACCCCACAGATTTTCTGTTGGATTTAGGTCTGGGCTCGGCTGGGCCATTCCAAAACTTTAATTTTCTTCTGGTGAAGCCATTCTTTTGTTGATTTGGATGTATGCTTGGGGTCATTGTTGTGTTGAATGGTGAAATTCCTCTTCATCTTCAGCTTTTTAGCAGACACTTGAAGGTTTTGGGCCAAAAGTGACTGGTATTTGGAACTGTGCATAATTCCCTCCACCTTGACTAAAGCCCCAGTTCCAGCTGAAGAAAAGCAACCCCGAAGAATGATACTGCCACTACCATGCTTCACCATGTGGATGGTGTTCTTTTGGTGATGCAAAGTGTTGTTTTTGCACCAAATGTACCGTTTGGAATTGTGGTCAAAAAGTTCAACCTTGGTCTCATCAGACCATAACACATTTCCCACATGTTTTTGGGAGACTTGATGTATTGTTTTGCAAATTTTAGCTTGGACTGGATGTTTTTCTGTGTAAGAAAAAGCTTCTGTCTTGCAACCCTACCCCAGAGTCCAGACATATGGAGAATACTGGAGATTGTTGTCACCTGTAGTATACTACCAGTGCTTGCCAGAAATTCCCGCAGCTCCTTCAGTGTTGCTGTAGGTCTCTTGGCAGCCTCCCTAACCTGCTTTCATCTTGTCTTTTCATCGATTTTGGAGGGACATCCAGTTCTTTGCAATGTCACTGTTGTCCTATATTTTCTCCACTTTTTGATGTTCCATGGTATATCCAATGCTGTGGAAATTTTTTGTACCCCTCTCCTGACTGATACCTTTCAACAATGAGATCCCTTTGATGCTTTGTAAGCCCTCTGTGAACCATGGCTTTTGCTGTAGCAGGCAACTGAGTAAATGTCATGAAAATCCTACTAGGACAGCTGAAATTTATTTGGGGTTAATCAGAGTCTTCTTAATTGATGGCAGGTGTGTACCCAGGAGGACTGAATGTTGTAATTAAATCAAAAGGTGCTTCAACAAAGTAATAGTTTAAGGGTGTGCACACTTATGCAACCAGCTTATTGTACATTTTTTATTTTTTTCTATTTTTCCCCTAACAAATTTGTTTGTTTTTTAATTGAATTATACAGGTTATAGGTCATATTAAAGGTGGGAGAAGTTTTGAAATGATTTATTGTGGTCTCATTTTTTATATATATAAAAAAAACCTTGGAATTTTAGCAGGGGTGTGTACACTTTTTATATCCACTATATATATATATATATATATATATATATATATATATATATATATATATATATATATATATGTGTGTGTGTATATATATATATATATATATATATATATATATATATATATATATATATATATACACACACACACACATAGAGACAGAGAGGCAGGCAAAATTTTGAAGTAGTTTGTTAAAAAGACAGTTAAAAGAAGTCAGTGCAGTCAAATGTATCTCGTAGGTGGTAATAATTATTCTCAAAACTTGAAGTTGCTCATATTACCAGACTCCTCTGCTAAGGTAGCTCTCCACATTACTCTAAACACTACATATAAAGGGTCTCATTACTAGATATTCTGTCCACACAACATACATCAAGCCCACCACTCTTGTATGGTCCTGGATTTGCTTCATGTGACCCGGTAAAAAACTACCCCTGCAGTCCCCTAAGCAGGGGCGGCTCGTGCTATAGGACTGCAGGACTGCCACCCCACCCCCCCCCCCCACACACACACACACACACACACACACACACACACACACCTAGAAAAAAACAAAAGAAAAAAACTGTGAAACAAGAAAACAAACAAAAAAAAATCACAAGTCCCAACTCCTCCACGCACACATTGGGAACTCAGACTGCCTTTGTCAGCAGTCCAGATACAGAAGAAGAGATACCCAGGAATGTATGCGGTGAGATACCTGGGAATCTGTGCAGTGATGACCTCACAGAACAGAGGAGCTCCGGACTGCTTCAGCTGTAGGCAGAACCAATGAGGACTGAGAGGTGAGCTCTCGCGGGGATTTCACTGCTGCACAGGCTTCGTTCGTGACTTGGATTGTACTGCTGCTTCATGAAATGGCTGGACACATTTTTTACAGCAGGTACGTGTGGAAACAGTCGCTGGATACATTGTGTGTGTGTATGTGTGTGTGTGTGTGTGTGTGTGTGTGTGTGTGTTGTGTGTGTGAAATGCCCCACTTGCTACATACTGGTGGCTAGAGAGAACACATGGTGGTGGGTAGACATACTCAGGCTTGAACCCTGTATCTTGGATGCAGGTGGCAAGGACTTGAATTACCTACCCACCACCATTTGTAAAAAAATTTGCAGATTTTTGCCTCATATTTGTTCTGTTCCTCATAAAATCTGTGGTTTCTGTATCTTCATTTTTCCTTGCAAAGGTTGTAGTGCAGTGGTTCACTGGTAGCATTGTTGCCTGACAGTTACAGGTTCTCCGGTTTGATTCTTGGGTGGGGTGCCTTCTATGTGGAGTCTGCATGTCCTCCCATCTTACAAAGATGTGTCTGGAGTTTCTCCCTGCTCTGCTGAAAATTGTCTTTTGTTCTAAGTCAGACTAGTTTCCTGGTTAAATGTTTAAAAATAACAGGCATTTGAATTTCAAACTTCATATTCTTCAGAAAGTACATGGTAACACAAAACCTTTTATTCTAGCAGTTGTCTAAGCTTATAACTTGGATATTTGAAATTTGTTCCTATTTTTGGGACTGTATTCCCCCATTATTGGCTTCGTCCAGGTATTTTGTGCTAAGGTTGAGAGCTATCTATGGTGAGAACTGAATTCACTGAATGTTTGGGGGCTGTACCTCCCCCCATTACTGGCTTTGTCCACATGTTTTTTGCTAAGAGGTTGAGAGCTATAGTGAGAACTGAATTCACTGAATATGTTTGGGGGCTGTATTCCCCCATTATTAGCTTTGTTCAGGTGTTTTGCATTAAGAGGTTGACAGCTATGGTAAGAACTGAATTCTCTAAATGGTAGCCATTTAAGTTTGTCTTCCTCTCTTTCACAAAACAGCTGATTTGGCATAGTGGTATGTTTCTCTGACTGTTTTGCACAGGGTCCCCTGGGTTAAAGACGTGGCAGTGAAATGTATGGTGGTAACACAGCATTTTATTCTAGCAACATTCCAACATTATACAAGCAATGTTTAAAATGTGTCCCTGGTTTTTGGGATTTTGTCCCCCCCCCCCCCAATAAATTTCGGCTTTTTCCAGATTTCTTGTGCTGCAAAGTTCAGAGATACAACTGCGTGTCGAGTAGATTTTACAAGGAACTGAGAGCTGCAGGGGAACAAAACTTTAGTGCTGCTTATTCTAAGTCAGCTTGCATTGTTAATAGCACAACAGGTAGTGCACTTGCTTTTGATGCAGAAGGCTGTGGGTTCTACTGCCACAGTAGATAGATGCATTGCTGATACTGTACTGTGTTGGTAAAGGGGGTGGATGCTGCAGTCCTTTTTGGTGAAGATACCTAGAGTAGTAACTATGAACCAGTTTGCCATACATTCCCTATTCTGATATTACTAGCTTATCATTTTTTTAATGCATGCAACATAGGCAATTTATTCCTCAAGGGCAAAAGGCACTTTATTTGTAGATGAATAAACAATGACATATAACGTTGTTTGCTAGCAGCAACCTCTTCATTGTTACAGATTTCTTTAATGTGGAATTATTTAGATGACTTTTACTACTTCAGAGATTGTGCATATTTACTGATACTGGTGGACTATAGAAGGTTGAGTAGACTTTTATGATGGAAATGTTCTGAATTGGGCAGTTTTGTCATTGATGCATGCATTTTATTTCATTGTTTACTGGAAAAATGTTCAAAACAATAAATTTTAAATGCCCTCTAACAACTGTACTGTATTGTACAAGGAATACAATTTAATAAAATCGGGAAGGTGTATCAAAGAGCATGTGTATGTTTTGTGTTCAAGGGGCCTATTATTTGAAAACAGCCCAAAAGGGGCCTATGATTTGAAAACAGCCCAAAGTTAATCTTTATCTGCCACTGGTAAAATGTATTTTCTTTGAATGTGGGTTTCAATGCTGTTTCAATGCATGTGAGTTTCAAGGGCAGAGAAGTTTTAATGCTAAGTCTGTTTTCATTGTGAGACTGCATTGCTTTGTTTAGCAGATATCTATTGGGGTTTGTGCTGTAAAAATGCAAAATAAAACTTTCAAATGAAATCCAAATCATCACAGAAGTAAAGCAGTATGCACATTACAGTGTTTATGGTAAATGGGACAAAATAACCAAGGAATGGGACATTGGAATGGCTGCAGGGGGGAGGCTCCATTCGACCATGATTTTGAGAGGGGGAAGGGCAGCAAACTCAGACAGCCTGACGTATAAAGCCATGTCCAACCCGGAATTAATGGACATGCTGCACCTCAAAAAATCCAAATCCCATCGAGCTACGCGCTCAGGAGACTTGAACCTCAGCACTGAAATAAATAGGACATGCTGGAGGGACAGATTCATAACCCAGAGGCTCCCTTCACTCTGGAATAAAATCCCAGTCCAGGTTAGGCAGAGTCCCTCACTGACTCTCTTCAAGAGGAATCTTGATAAGTGGATGGGAGATCGTAGGTTTACCCCGGGAATCACTTCTGTGTCACTGTTAGACAGAGGCACAGTATACTAACCTCGAAAAAGGGCATAGCAAAATAAATTTAAAATGGGTAGCGAAAGCCAAACACATTTTGGCTAGGCTTATAAATGCCCTAGGGCAGATAGCCTAGTATGAACCTATGAACCTACGAACCTATGAACTATACCTCTCAGCTGTCCATATTTTTGCAGAATGAATAGATATTTGCTCCTTATTTTTGGTTTGTTCCTCATAAAATGTGTGGTTTTCTGGCAAATCATTTAGGAATGAAGTCACTAAATGACAGACATTGAGTTTCAGACGTCATAAGCTTCAGAAAAATGCATGCTAAAGCAAGACCTGTTATTCTATCAACTGTCTTAAGTTTATACAAGAGCAATTTTTAGTAGTGTTTGTATGTTCCCCCAATATATTTGGCCTTGTCCAGATTTCCTGCATTAACAGGTTGAGAGGTATGTGCAAATAAATTGCTTTATAGAATTAGGCATATCCAAACCTCTCAACTGTCCCTGGTTTTGCCTCAAAATGTTGCTCTTCCCCTAATAATCCCTCTGCAAAATGGCAATTTTAGAAGAAAACATGGAGGGTTTACAATTAATAAATAACTGTAATAATCAGTTATACATTGCTTTTATTTCAGAAATGCATGTATATTCTCTTATTTTGTCAGCTGCTCAAGTTAGCAGTACTAATATTAAAAAGTGTCCCTTCTTTGACAGTTTCCCAGCTGTATTGTGTGACTATTTTATATTTTTGCATCACATTTTTGGTCCATTTTTCATAAAATTGTGTTTTTTTGGCAAATTAGTGGCAAATCATTAAAGGCTGAAGTTAGAAAATAATGACATACATTTCAGTTTCAGATTTCATACCCTTCAGAAAATTCATACTAATGCAAGACCTACTATTCTATTATCTTTCTAAGTTTATAAGAGCAATATTTAAAAATTGTCCTTATTTTTGGGCCTTTGACCCACTTCTATGTATGGCTTTGTCCAGATTTCTTGCTCTGAGGTTGAGAGGTATGATAAATGTGTCAGGGCCATCACAGTCAGCCAGAGACATTTCAAATTGTGACAAACTTGTTGTACCCCACTCCCCCATGTAGTGATTCTGGATGTGTCCAAGCTAGGCAAGGAGCAGTTATACAGTATAAATGTGCAGACTGCCCCCCCCCCCCATCCAAGGTAAACACAAGTACTACAGTAGCTTTTCATCTGTCATTGATTTTGCAGAATGTTCTGGTTTCTGTCATATTTTTATACTGTTGATTTATGCTTAATATTATTCAGAAAGTGCCTTTTGCTCTGTGTTTAAGTAGCAGTGCTTTAATGACCATCAGGTAAGCTTGGCTGATATTGTATGATGCAAGTAAGTTTTAATAAGCAGTATTGCCAACATTGAAAGCCTTTCTGTTGTGGCCATGCAGAGAATACTTACATAACTAGATAACATATAAGCCTTGGGTATTGAAATGCATATAACAGTATTTGTAATAAAGGACAGGATTACATTATGTTAAGCTCATTACATGCTTTACCTGCAAACTAATCAGAATGCCAATCTATCATGTGTGGTCCATATCCTGTGCAGTAATCCTTTAAGCAATATATGTTGAACTTGTTTCTTGTTTGCTTTTCATTTTTTACTTTGATCATGTTTTCCCCATGAAACAAGTAGATAGTTGTTGTCAGGCAGCAGGTCTTTTTTGGATAAGAAACATTTTTACAAGTGGGGGTATCACAGAGATTGCTACTTTCAGCATGTTACTTGGTACTTTAATAAAGCTGAATATAAATTATAATTAGAACTGGAGTGCAAGGAGAAGTGATTTGAGTTACGTGCTGCCTGTTTTTTCTTATATTTGATTTTGACTGGCATTCCAGTAATGTATTTAAAAAGTAATTTATTTTTTCATGTCTCACATCCTTTTTGTTTCCATCTGTATATTAAGTAAGCTGTCATGCAGCCAATGGATTGAAATATTTTTTTTTCTTCTACACTTCATTTTGTCTTGATTGGACTCTCATAATGATGGTTTGGCACCCAGGGTAGCGTATTTAATTAAAGTGACAGTTTTTATGTTTTTTGATCACAGCTCCTCCCCTTTCTAGTTGGCCACACCCATTCCCATTGACCCCACCCATTCAGCTGTCTCCTGCAGCCCCCCTTTGATTTGAAGTCACCAGCCACCACTGCCCCTAAGCCCAGTATTTACTTTGAGATGTATACAACCTTCATTTGGATCTCTGAGTACAAAGCTCATTGAGGCTGTTTTGAAGCACCTTTCACTGTAGCTTCTTCTGTTATACAAATTCACTTCCTTCCAGCCCTCAGCCTTGAGAACCCTTTTCCTGCTCCTTAGGATCTTTGTCAAATGCCTCAAATGCCTTCTTAACGCCACCTAACAAACTTAGTATCTAAAGTATAAGAGAAAGGGATTGGAAATGTACCCTAAAAGTACTACGTTAACCCCTTCTTTTACCTCCATGGGTAACTGAGGATTCTGAGCAATCTCCAGCCTTGATCCCCAGAGCAGATGACTGGAAACAGAAAAACATCTACCAAGCATAAATTATCTGGAGAATGATGAGAAACAAAGTGGTAATACTCAAGAATAACTCATCATCATCATCAACCCCCTTTTTCCCATTTCCTACATGAAGTTGGGATGTCATTAACTGTTGCCATCTCTTTTGATTCAATGCCACACTGCTGCCTTCTTCGATACTCATGCCTGACTGTCACAGATCTTCTCTCATACAATCCATCCACCTCTTTGCTGGATGCCCTTGTTTCTTCTTACCTCCTTCCTGTCTGTCCCAAATCTTCTTCACCAGATTGTCTTTGCTTTTTTGCACATATGCCTGAACCACCATAATCTGTTCTCTTTCACCTTTTCTGCAATTGGAGCTACTTTGGCTTCTGCTCTTATGTCCTCATTTCTTCATCTGGCCCACAGTGTGCATTTAACCACCTTTCTCAGGCACTTCATTTTCATCACCTCTGACATCCTTATCTCTGCCTTTACTGCTCAGGTTTCTGTACCATACAGTAGTACTGGTCACACCACTGTTTTGTACACCTTACTTTCCAGCTTCTTTGTCATTCTTCTGTCATATACACCTGGCACTCTATGCCAGTTGGCTGCAGTCCCTCTGATTCTATCTTTGACCTCTTCATTCAGACTCCCCTTCTCCTCAACCACCCCTCCCAGACACTTGATGCTATCAATCTGTTCAACTATCTTCCCTTCTACTTCAATTCTCAGGTTCTTCTGATTTCCCCAATTTGCTGCCATTACCATTGTCTTATCTGTATTTAGTTTCATCCCATGTGCCTTCAGTTTTGCATTCCATTCCCTTATCTGCTGAAGTTCTTGCTCAAAGTCTGCCTATAATGCTGCCTGTATATGGCAACTTTGTTGATCTGTGCCCTCCGATCTGTTTGCTAATGCAGTCCATCACCAGTACGAACAGCAGTGCGCTCAGAGCTGAGCTCTGGAGCACACCTACTCCCACTGAGAAACCTTCTGTGAGACCAAACACTGTTCGTACTTGAGTCATTGGATTCTTGTGCATAGCCTGCACTAATTCCTCATTAATAACTTCTGAAACATAATTCTTGGGCAGGTACTATGTAAGAACTTTTATCCTATTCTTCAGAATAATTTCCCCCCAAAAAAATATACATTTCTTAGTTTATGGGTTTCCATTCCCCTATACTTCATGAAGATTGCAGAGTCTCAAAAAAATCCATAAAAAAGTTAAACAAATTTATTTATCTCTTTTCTAGAGGAAGGTTAATTGCATGGACCATGGATGGCCACATACCCAAATAACAACAATTTATAAGAAGCCCAATAATCCCTGAGACTAACCCTCTTTTCTATAAATTCTTTCTCTGCAATTTCATGGATTTTGAAAATAGAAAATCTACTCCCATTCTGCCAACAGCAATGGAATGTCATCTTCAAAGGTAACCACTCCAGAACCATACACATGTCACATGATGCAAGTTTTGGCTCTTGCTCAGAAAAATATATCCATGTAAAATCAGCCAGGAAATAGTCATCTGTACATACATTTATGTATTTATTTATTTATTTGCAGGTTTTACTGGGAAAGTCTGACTGGACTATACAAGACATTTTTTTGTCAGAAGCCCAGAGAAAAGATCTGCAATACTGATGTAAACTCACACACAAATTAAGTACACAGTTTGATAAACTAAGATAATAAATTATGTATAGCAATCATACATAGTTGAAGATAGTTTTGCAGCACAACACATATTAGAGACTTTCAGAAGCGGTGTGGAAGGATTAATAAATCCTTATTGTTATAGTACTAATGTTTACAAATATTTATAGTATGTACATAGTAATGAAGTGAAAAAATGCTGTCTAAAAGCAAGCAGACAGAGCTTACATAGGTGTTAGTTAGGGCATAACAGAAGAGGTGATTGTAATATAGTAGTTAAGACAGCAAATTTATCTAGAGGAGAGGAGCAGAAGGTCCAGCAATTTAGAATATCTTCTTTGAGTTTGGTATTGAAACTGTGTTAGTTCACAATTTGCCTGACACTCAAAAGGATTTGTTCAAGAGTTTGGATACATAAGTGGAACACAGGCCATCACCATGAGAACTGTAAGATTTTTCTGTAAAGACAAGGTATTTATCTTTAGAGCAGAATAAGTACAGTTCTAACAAAAAATGTATTGCTGTACACTTCTCATAGAAATGGATGATGTTGTGGACAACTTTCAGTTGAGTGTAGGAGACGTAATTAGGGTATTCTGCCTAGCTCATGGTGCATATTATTTGGAAGAAGGTCTGCAAATTTAGTGATTTTCTTGTAAAGTGTTCTATCATTGGTTACGCTGGGTAGAGTGAAGGTGTGTAAGGACAGGAGAAGCATAGAGGGTGACTAGGTAAAAGAAAAAAACATTGCTGTGGACTTCCAGGCTTGCTCTTAAAGGAAGGCAGATACTGTATATAGTAGGCCTAGTTCATGGTGAGTCTTGAATTTGACTTATGGAAATAAATATCAGATTTCAGGTTCTTATCAAAGACTACAACTAGTAGGTTGCTGTGGGAGACAACTTCTGATTTGATGCTATGTACAGAAAGCATACAAAATTCTCTCTTCTGACACAAGTAAGATATGGGTGTAAGAGCATTGACTTAGTTTTGTTAGGGAAGCAGTTGGAGCCATTTTTCTGTGGGTGAGTAGGATGACATATGATAACCTCCTTACATTCAAAGATTTAATTTCATCTTCCTGTTCCATCAGGGACCCTTAAACATACGATCTTTATGACTGAATAAATCTTTTATCATTTATAAAACACCTCCTTTTTTATTTTTTTATATTTTGAAACCAACCAAAAACAAGAAAAAGTAAAAAAAAAAAAAATGGAGAGGAAATTGATACCAAAATGGACAATCACAATCAGAAGGAAAACAGGAGAATCACAGAGATGAGAAAAATGTAGAGCAGCTTGAAGATGATGAAGAACAGACAATGTAACTCCCTAGCGAACATCGTTTTCTTATTGCCAGTACCAAGTCAAGAAAAAAAAGAAACAAAAGTAACCACTAAAGTGTAGAGCGCACTTTATAGATCCTTTTACAGTATTCTAGAAAAGCCTGCAGTGGGCAGCCATTCCTGTTTGACTGAACTTGCAGCAGTGAAGATTTAACTCCATTACTCAAAAACTATCCGTCCACCTTTGATCAAAAACTGGATGCTCTTCAGACTGCAGAAAGATGCAAACACTGCTGTACTCTGCCACAGCTCTGACATGGATAGGGCCTACTAGTGTCATATCTCAAGAGTGCTAGCTACTGAGCAATGATACTCCAGTAAACCCATCACAGTATTACCAATAAATTTCACAGCTGCTGAACACTCTTAAGATACCATACAAACCATGCAAAACATACATCCACTGAATTGTCATAGATGCCCAGTGAAACAAGCTAATAGTAATTAGATAGAAATTCAGTGAAATATTAAGTATGACAATAAAAACATGTTATGACCCCCAAAACAAACCAGCCTTAATTAAACCCATGCTCCTTTCTCTATAAATGCAGGAATCAATAAAAGTCAGATATTTTAGTGTTGTGCTGCTTTATGGCTGTTGAAGATTGGCATCATACCCATTTATTTCTTATCTGTGGTATAAAGCCCTTGCTTCATCCATGCTCTCCAGGATGATTACTTTCATCATCATGGGCTTCATAGTCTAATTGCTCACTCAGTTTCAAAAGGAATGTAGACCTGCAGTTAGTTAGCAATGCTACATGGAAAGTACAGTTGTGTACTCTTACCATAAATGTAGATGTTCGAGTGTGTTCACTGTTGCAGTCATGACTGTAGGGTTCCTGCTGCCAGCAGCATCCCCTGATCGGCCAGAGTCCCAAAGTCTGGATCGGGAGTCAGCTGAAGTCGCTTTTATCCTGACGTCAATGCGCCAGAAGGTATAAAGACCTCAGCTGATGCCATTTCCCCAGTTTTTCTTGCTCCAGATGTCAGGTGCCCAGAGAGAAAAGGCTAAAAAAGAAACCATGCCCAAAACCTCATCAGCCAAAATACCTCATAACAGATAATACTCAAAGAAAAAACAAAAGAGGGGGTAGGAGGGAGGGTAACCCAGACTGCAACAGTGAACACACTCGAACATCTACATTTATGGTAAGAGTACACAACTGTACTATGTCCTTCGTGGTTCACTGTTGCAGTCATGACTGTAGGTTTGAGTCCCAAAGCTAAGAAAGGGTGGCTGGAGGAGAAACAGATGGAGCGGTCACAAAATCTTGCAAAACCGCAGAAGAAAACCGGCCCTGGATTTAGAATAGAGAGGGAGGTTATAATGCCTAGAAAAAGTATGTACAGAACTCCAAGTAGCAGCCTCCAAAATATCCTTGGTAGGAACCCCACAAAGAAAAGCTGCTGAAGTAGCAGTAGCCCGGGTAGAATGAGTCCTAACATTAACAGGAACTGGATTACCATGATAAGAGTAACAGAACTTGATGCAATGGGCAATCCACTTGGAAATAGTTTGCTTAGTGATTGCTTTCCCTTGAACAGTAGGAGCATAAGTGACAAACAACTGATCAGATTTCCGGAATATCTTGGTCCTGTCCAGGTATAAACAAAGCTGCCTGTACACATCTAAAGAGTGCAAAAGACTTTCTTCCTCACTTTGAGGATTAGGATAAAAGGTAGGCAAATGAATAGACTGATTCAAGGCCACTGCCGAAACCACCTTGGGCATAAAGGTGGGATTAGTCCGTAGAGATACCCTGTCCTGATGAAAAATAAGGAAGGGTTCCACAGCCATGAGTGCTTGCAATTCCAAAATTCTTCTAGCAGAGGTAATAGCTAAAAGAAAAGCAGTTTTCCAAGACAAACATTTCAAATCCATGGAAGCTGCAGGTTCAAAAGGAGACAAGGTTAATTTCTCCAAAACATAGTTAAGATCCCAAGTGAGAACAGGAGCTCTCATAGGGGGCCGAATATTCTTAGCCCCTCTAAGAAATTGTTTAAGTAATGGATGAGAAAAAATCGGAGGATCCGTATCATAATGTGCAGAAATAGCAGAAGCATGAAGCTTAACAGACGAAAAAAATAGGCCCGTATGTAACAACTCTGCCAGATACTGTAAAATCAGAGGAATGTTCAGAACAGCAGGCCTGTATGTAACAACTCTGCCAGATACTGTAAAATCAGAGGAATGTTCAGAACAGCAGAATCACCACCCTGGACTTGATTCCAGGAGCAAAATCTTTTCCATTTACCCACATAAGATTTTCTAGTGCTGGGCCATCTAGCTTCAAGGATTACATCCATAACCTGTTTGGAAAGGGTAGAGGTGTTTACAGACCCTGGAACCGCCAGGCAGCTAGATTCAGAGTTTTGGCATGACTGTGCACTATCCGGCCGTCCCGTTGAGACAGTAGATGAGGGATTTGAGGCAGAATCCAGGGAGGCTCCTGAACCAGGTTCATTAGAGTGGAATACTAGAATTGCCTAGGCCAATTGGGAGCCAGTAAAATCATTTGCGGTCTGTCCGGTTTTATCTTCAGAAGTACCCGAGGTAGAAGAGGAAAAGGAGGAAAAGCATATATTGAGAGGTGTTTCCAACTGAATGAGAGGGCATCCACTTTCCATGGTAGTTTGTGGTAGGTCCTTGTGCAGAATGTCGGAAGTTGATGATTCTGAGGGGATGCAAAGAGATCTATGTCCGGACATCCCCACGCCTTTATAATCATCCTGAATATCCGAACATCCAACATCCATTCGTGTGGATCCGAAATGTGTCTGCTCAATGTGTCTGCCAGAGTGTTGTCTTTTCCTGGCAGGAATTGCGCTTAAGTCAACACTGCAGGTCAGAGCAGTGTACCATAGAGTCATGGCTAATCTGCACAGGGGGTAAGAGTGAGAGCCCCCCTGCCTGTTTATGTACCACATCACTGTAGTGTTGTCTGTCTGTATCAACAATTGTCCTGGTAGAAGAAGGTCCCTGAAGGCTATCAGGACATTCTGTACAGCTAGCATCTCCTTCAAATTTATGTGCAGGTGTGTTTGCTCCTTTGTCTAAACACCCTGAAGACATCTCCCGTGCATGTGGGCTCCCCAGGCATAATCTGAAGCATCCGTTGTCAGAACTTGGTTAGTCGGTGGAGGACAAAAAGGCTTCCCCTTGTTCTGTAGACAGGCTTCAGCCCACCAAAGAAACTCTTGCTGGAGACAAGGCAAAATCATGATCACTGTTTCCAAACTGTGGTAATGCTGAGACCATACACTCTTGAGGTACCACTGCAGTTTCCTCATATGCAGTCTTGCATACGGTATTAGTAGAATGCAGGAAGCCATGTAACCCAAAGCCTGCAGAATTTTTCTTGCAGTCAGTTGTTTCACTGAAGCCAGGTGTCGGAAAGAAGAAGCCAGTTGCACTTTTTTGTCTGGTGTCAAGGAAGCCATCTGGGTTGTAGTACTCAGAAGAGCACCCAGGAAAGTAATCTGTTGTGTGGGTACCAGATTTGATTTCTTTAGATTCACTGTGAAACTGAGGTACTGAAGAAGATGCTGCACAAAATCTAGATGCCGAAGTAGAGTGTCTTTGTCGTCCACTTGAATAAGACAGTCATCCAGATAAGGGTATATTTGAATCCCCTTCTGTCTGCAAAATGCCATTACTGGTGCCAGGCACTTTGTAAAGACCCTGGGAGCAGTAGATAAGCCAAAGTGCAGCACAGGGAACTGGTAATGCTTCAAGCCCACTTTGAAACGCAGATACCTTCTGCACTCTTGCCTTATAGGAATATGCAGGTAAGCTTCTTTTAAGTCCAAAGTCACCATCCAAGCGTTCTTGCCCAACATAGGCAGCAGCTGCTGCAGAGTGAGCATCTTGAATTTTGGCATATCTAGGAAGGTGTTTAGTACAGAAAGGTCCAGGACTGATCTCCACGAATTTTCCTTCCTGGGAACCAGGAAAAGTCTGGAATAAAAACCTTGCCCTATTTCTAAATTTGGTACCAATTCTAAGGCCGTCATAGCCAGGAGGGACTGAACCTGCCGTTGCACCTCTGCCCACTGATGATTTGGCAGATCTGACCAACCGTTCGGTTTTGGCAAGGTGTGGAAATTAAATCTGTAACCTCTTGAGACTATATCCAGAACCCATTTGTCCCGGGTTATGTGGCTCCAATTTTGATAAAAAAGAGAAATCCTTCCTCCCAAAGGTGCTTCCAGGAGAGGAGCCCCTGGAACCAGAAAGGGAGAGTCATAAAGACTGTTTTCGGTAGGGTTGAGGCTCATCTTCACCTCCCTTGGGAGAGGGGGCACTCCACTGCCTATTCCTAAAATGGGTCTGTGCCTGTCCCCTACCTCTGGAACGCCGGATCTGCCTCTCTGAGACCTGTCCGATCCCAGAAAGGACCAAGGTTTAGCTGGCCAGTGTCTGCTAAATCTAGGAGGTTGCACCTGTAGAAAATCCTTAACCGTCTACATAGATTTGGCTTTGTCCTCCATTTTCTTTAATACCTCTCAGCTTTGGACCCAAACATAACATTGTGCTGCAAAGGGGCATCCAAAAGTTTGGCTTTAACCTGATCCGGCAAGCTTTGTTCCTTTAACCAAGCATGTCTTCTAACAACTGCGCCCGTTGTTGCAGCCCTACAAGAAGCTTCCAAAGAATCAAAACCACAATGCAGGTTATGTTTACCCACCTGTTCAATAGCATGCAATAAATCCTGTAACTCCTGATTATCCACACCAATAGAAACAGCTGACATCTTTTGTTTAAATACAGACAAAAGGTATTGCTGATACTTCAGCATATGAAATTGATAGTTCAAAGCCCTAATAGACAATGTAGCAGAAGTATAAACTTTTTTACCCCATCTCTCCAAAGCCCAGGACTCTCGGTCAGAGGGAATAGGATTTTTAGCAGAGGCCTCTTTAACACCCTTAGGACCCTGAGAAATTGTTTCCGGATAAGGTGAAAGATTCTTAAAAAGAAACTTGTGAGAATCTTTAACCCTATAATACCTATCCGGTTTGACCGGAGCAGGGGAAAAAGAATCAGGAGAGAGAGAAGCTTCCGAAAAAACATCATCTACAATGTCCAATACAGGGGGAATAGCCAGAGGCCTATGCTGTGGGAGAAGAAGAAAATCCCTAAGCCTTTTCTTGGATTCAGAGAATTCCTGCCCTTCCCAGTGAAAATGCACCCTCATATCATGCAAAGTTTCACCAAAAGAATAATCCTCAGGAGGAGAACCTGAAGGAAAGGAATCTTCAGCATCAGAATCCTCATAAGGAGGAAAAGAATAATCCTGCTCAAGGGAAGAAGCAGAAGAAACAAAAATTTGGTCTTAAGAATCATAATCGGACTGTAATCTAGGCTTCTTGTCAGGAGGGGGATGTGAACCCCTGATCATAGTTAAGAGATCTTCAGCCATCCTAAGCATCTGCCTCTGAGGCCTAGGACCCTGATCAAAAGGTGCCTGTGCTTGCCATTTCACTTTAGCTGGAGCCTTAGACTTTGTCTTTGAATGTAAAACTGAATCCACATTTACAGGAAGCTGCAAAGGCCTGGGAACTCCCTCAGAAGCTGGTACCTGCCTACCAGCTTCGGACCCAACTGAGGAAGCAGTATCCAAAGGTCCAGTCCCTGGCAATTCTGAAGACCCCATCAGCTCCACACTGGAGTTGGTACAGGCAATTGGTTCAAAAGAGGCAGACGACAGGGGCTGCAAAGGCACCTCACTGACGACCGATGAACCAGCAACTGGCAATAACCGAGTAACATCCTTTGCTGTGGACCTCGGAGGCCTGTCTGCATCCTTGCACCTCTTACACACCCCAGAAGCCAGAAAAGAATCCGAAGACATGTTATAATTAAACCTTTTTTCAAAATAGTAAAAGGCAAAGTTATATCTCTTATATCTAACTCCTCCCACCCTACCATACTTCACTTTTCCATATAACTAATCTTAGTCTTCTTCTTACCACCCCTCCCACTCTGTCTCATCCTACTCCAGCATACTTCTCTCCTCACCACACATACTCCCTTTCTCTCCCCTGCAAATATTTTCAACCCCATCTATTTCCTAAGCTCTCCACCCTAATTTTGCCTGTACACTTCCACTACACTTTATCTCTTCAACTTCCTCATGCTGAACATGCCCTCCTTAATCCTTCATACTATCCGTGTCCCATCCTCACTTTTTGTACTACTAATTCCTCTTTATTATGCTACTTCTTACTCTCACAAAATACCCCTATGCCTACCATCTACTCAAACTATCCCTTGTACTTACCTACAACCATCTCTATCTACCCACTATAACCATATATCATCTGCTCTCATTCCTCCCAAAACTCTGTACCTTTTCCATCCCAAACACTTCACCATAACAAAAACAAAAACATTCACTCTTATACTACTGCTAGCCCCAAATAGCTTCATACATCATAAACCCAAAAGACTTAGAGTTACTCCCAATAATGACCTGGCCCTATCTGGAGATATCTATCCCAACCCTGGCCCCCGCCTCATTACTAACAACTCACCCACACCCCTACTTCCCTGGAAACAATTATATTCCCCCTCCCACTTCTTCTACCGCTTCCTCCCCCAACTCCCTTAAGTTCTTCAATATCAATGCTCAGAGCCTCAATAACAAAATACACCAACTACAAGCTTGGATTTGCCGCAACCAACCTGACATCTTAGCCATCTCTGAAACTTGGCTAAAACCCCACATTGCTGACTCCGAAATCTTACCTCCTGGTTTCCAAATCCACAGAAGTGACCGATTAAATAAAAAAGGTGGAGGCTCTGCACTAATCTTCTCTAACCTCCTCTCCATAATCCCTTTACAAATCCCAACTCCACAATTCAAAAATGCTGAACTAACAGCTAGTCTTCTACGACTAAATAAACATAAGAACATCTGCATTATCTCCCTATACATATCCCCAGGTGACAACATCCCTACCCTCGAAAATATTCTTTACTGGGCCTCAACAGAAATCAAATTTGAAACCTACATTCTAGGTGACGTTAACATTGACTGGAACAAAATCAACTCATCTTCCCCCTCCCTATTCATTAACCTCTACAACTTCACCCAAGTAATCCACTCAACCACCCGTCCTAACAAAAAACATCCCCCAGGATCCATCATTGACTGGATCCTAGTCTCTCATCCAAACAAAATAATTCTTTCTGGCACTATCCCTGACACCTTTAGTGACCATCTCCCTGCTTTCATACACCGCTCAGCTAATTCCACCCAATATCAACACCATTACATCCACACCCGTAATCTCAGCAACCTCAACCCCACAATTTTCTCAAACATTTTTAAACAAATTAACTGGCAGATCCTAAATACTCTTCCACTAGACAATGCTGTAGAACAATTTAACTCTATCTTCCTAAATACTCTTAACTCCCTAGCCCCACCAAGAAACAAACGAGTCAAAGCTAATTCTGCTCCTTGGCTATCCAAAGAAACAAAACAAATCATACATCAAAGGGACAAATCTTGGAAGCTCTACCAGAAAAATAAAATGCCTTCATCCCTGCTGCAATACACCCAACTCCGCAACCAAGCAAAATAACTAATCACCCTGGACAAAAAAAACTACTACAATAAACTTCAGTCCAACCATAACAAGAACCCAAAACAGTTCTGGAAATCAGTTAATTCCCTTCTCCATCCGGGATCCAGGAGTAACCCCTGCCCTGACCCTAGTATAACTGACACAGAACTAAGCTCTCACTTCAACAAATTCTTCACTGAATCTATAGCTAGTCTAACTAAATCCTTCCCTAACAATAATACATCCAACTCTCTTTCCTTTACACCTAACAACCCTTTTAACTGCCCATTCAATTTCCAGCTGAAACCTGTTTCTACCACATTTATAAAAAGGCTCTTATCCAAACTAAAGCCATGCTCTAATGCTCCTGACAACATCCCCTCCTCCTTCCTCAAATGTGCTGCTGAAGGTATTGCTCTCCCTATCAGCATCTTAATCAACAGATCTCTAAAAGAATCATACGTGCCTATTCTTTGGCGCTCAGCCTACATTCTACCTCTTCATAAAGGAGGCAAAAATACTAATATCTCCAACTTCCGCCCAATTGCCCTACTCTCACCTATATCAAAAATCCTAAAAAAATGTGTCCACCACCAACTCATGCCTTTCTTAACCCAGAATCAACTCCTAACACCCACCCAACATGGTTTTCGCCCTGGACACAGCACCATTACTGCCTTATTATCCTTCTTAGAAACAGTCAATCAAGCCAGGGATTCTGGATTACTAGTTTCCACTGTACTGCTAGATCTTTCTAAAGCCTTTGACACCATCTCTCACAAACACCTTCTCTTTCATCTAGCCAACCTTCATCTCTCCCCTGATACTCTATCCTGGTTCTCCAGCTACCTATAAGACAGATCTCAAGCTGTCAGATGGAAAAACTCTACCTCCTCCTTCCTACCAACACCCACTGACGTTCCCCAGGGGTCCATCCTTGGACCCATGCTTTTCAACATCTTCATAAATAACCTTCACACTGCCATCCCAGACACAACAGTTATCCAATACGCTGATGACTCTACCTTAGTCTGTGCTGCCTCTAACCTTCCTGAACTACTGACAAAAACCCAAATAGCTTTTTCCACTACTGAGAACTGGATGCACCAAAATCATCTCTCTCTCAACTCTAATAAATCTAAAATTCTTCTTTTTCCTCCCTCCAAGGCTTTCACTTTTGACAAAAATGCTTTCAAAGTCCTAAGCCAAACCAACTGTACTATAGAAGTGGTCCCATCTGCAAAACTCCTTGGCATCACCATAGACGAGCACCTTAAATTTGATATCCACTTACAACAAAACATAAAGAAAACCCACCAAAAGCTAGGTATGCTCTATAGGAACAACCACTTTCTCTCTAACTCCTCTAGGCATACCTTAGCAACTACCTATCTTCTACCATCTTTACTATATGGAGCTCCACTCCTAACTAACCTGTCTGCTTCCAACACCTCTAAACTCGAAATTTGCTATAATAAGATCTCTAAATTTGCAACCAAATCCAAAACCTCTACCCACCATTGCCTTTCCCTACAATCTCTGAACTGGCTAGAACTCTCTAACCACCTAGACTATCTTCAACTAACCACTGCTCACAAATTAATATTCTTCCCTGATAAATGCCCAGCCTTAACAAACATCCTTCCTCCGTACATCCCAAATAGGTCTCTAAGATCTGAACACCAAAACTTAATCTCAATCCACAAGCCCAAACGCCCTGCTGGCCATCTCCTTCTCTCCTTCTCTCTAGGCAGGAAAGGGAACTCTCTCCCTCCTTCACTTAGAACAACATCTAACTCAGAATCCTTCAAAACCCAACTTTTCTCTTACCTGTCTTCTAAACATAAATGTTCCTACTTTCATCCCACTTAAATGTAAATAACTACCCCATTGAACCCTTCACTCTCCTCACTTCATACTACCCTAGAACTATTATTTTTCTATTGCTGCTAAAACAAACTTAAGCTACTTCTCAGTTTAAGTAATTTCTCTTTCTCTACTCCTTGTATGTAAATATTGTAAATATCAAGTAAACACAGATCTCGATATTACAGACAGTGGAAACTTGCTGCTCTGAAGGGAAACAACTGAAAATCTGTTTATCTACTTTCCTTAATGATGTTTTTTTTTATGTAAACTGTATGCATTTGCTTTTTTTTACTCACTGTATGAATGCATTTATACATGTATTTTTTACCTTCAAGACTATGTAACTTAGATTGTATTCGTATTGCTTATGGAGCTTTTCTCCCCGGGCCTCCACTGAAAATGGGCACGTCCTGGCCCAGTGGACTTCCCCGGTAATCAAACTGGAAATAAAAAAATAAAATAAATAAATATCTACACCTAATAGTACACTGATTAAATCTAGCACAAAACGCACAATTAGCAACGTCATGGTCAGGACCCAGGCAGGGAATACAGTAAGAGTGAAAATCCCTATGAGGTATTTGCTTCCCACAAGAAATACAATTATTAACGTTTTCTGACATCTGACTGGAGCAAGAAAAAGACCTCCCCAATGGGGTACTTATCTTATAAAATGTAAATCCTGGGATTAAATCCAAAAATAAACAGGAACAGGCCGACCAGCATCAGTGAACTGCAAAGGGCAACGCGTGGCAAAAAAGACTGGGGAAATGGCATCAGCTGAGGTCTTTATACCTTCTGGCACATTGACGTCAGGATAAAAGCGACTTCAGCTGATGCCCTATCCAGACTTTGGGACTCTGGCCGATCGGGGGCTGCTGCTGGCAGGAAGAACCCTACAGTCATGACTGCGACAGTGAACCACGAAGGACATCAGTGTCTGCTTCACCCATAGCCCTAGCTTTTACAATGATCCATGGACAGCATGTGTTGTATGTTTTCTACAGGGTTTAGGCTGCTTTTTTTTCTAAAATATAATGAACCAGAGTGGACTTGCCTCTTCTCCTTTACAGGTGTTGCTAATATATAAATGACTCACTGACCCAGCTGCAGACAAGATTTGCATCACCCGTTCTCAATGAGAACTTGTATTTATGCTATTCTAGCTCCAGTAAGTGTGGTTCAGTTAAAGGAGATGCTTGCACATTTGCACAATAACTGTACCTCTTCTGAAGTTCTGAATGTGCACATCAGGTCAGACCCAGTGCCAGCTGTGTAGGAAACCATTTTAGAATTCTGAAATCTGCAGGTCACAGAAAACATGGCAGGAATGAAGCTGAAGTTGTGTGATAAATGGCTGTAAAATAATCAGGTATAAATAATTAAATACAATAATCATTGGCTCAGACAATCTGTAAAGTCTGCTCACAAACCATGTGGTGCAAACATTTCAGGCTCATCTGCCAAGGAAAGGTACTGTGCAGTCTTTCTTGAGTTATGCCATGTGCACTGTCCAGCTCCCATGGGTACAGATTTCCCAACAGATAACATATTCCTAGTCATAAATGACATTGGACTGAGACTCTCACATCCACTGGAAGATACAGAAAGAGTATATTGATTCGACTAGAACAATATCATACTATCATTATATCATCAACCAGGTAAGTGTTGAAGATAAATTTCTGTATTGTGATCCAGATATCAGTGAATGTTTGCACCTTCCCTTACAAAGGACTTGAGATGTGGGGTAGCCTTATGGACAGTGCCTTTCTGGAATGTATACTTATCCAGTACAAGATGGATGGTAGATGCATTGTTCATAATTTTAATAAAAAATGCAGCCAGGGAGTTAAAACGTCAGGGGGTTGGTAGGCCTTCTATTACCCTGAATATGTTTCTGTAATGTAGCCCAAAATGCAACCCAAAGTGAGTAAGTCTAGTTCTTTCTCATCAGCTTAACTAAACTAAAAAGAGGATTCTGGGCTACAAATTATCAGTGGGAAAGGTGTGGATCCACCATCTTACATTGCCTTAGTCATAGTGCTTACTTGTATGAGCCTTATAGAATAACATTGTTTCTTTGTTATTTTTAGTTTTAGAGTATAACTAATTCCATCCAGGGTGTGCTTATCATCACACCAGCAACCAATGCAAGTGCCTTATGTTATGCTGTCATTTTGTAACTTCTGTTAAACAGATTATGCAAATGGAGACTGAAGTTTTTTTAGGGTCAAAACAGAAGGACAAATCACTTATGAGATTGTTCAGAGTTATATGGCACACAGGTATGAATGGACATTATTCAAACCAGTGCTTCCAGCTGTACAGAACATAACAGTTTATTAAACTGCCTTCTAGAACATGGATCAGAAGATCAAAATGAAAATCACTCTAGAGTCACCGAAAATGTAATATTCTGAAGAAGGAGAAACATGGTTTGCAGCACTAACACTGGTGCGAAATAAAATAGGATAGTAATTGAATTAAAAAAACATCAACGCAAAGGTGCAGCCTGTGCAGAAAACGTGTGCAGTATTATGTTGGGATACCTCCGTATAGTGGGTTCACTTGCTTTGACATTGTCACAATGCACAGTGAAAAACACCAGTGAAATATAAAGTGAGCATTAAAATGATTTTAGATTCAGTACCTTTCTCATGTGCACAATGGAGAGATACTGTCTATTAGGTGACCTCAGTGCCCCTGTCACTTCCAGTAGAATGACACCATGAAGGTGATTTCTGGTTTACATTGAGAAAAGAACAGGGATAATTATTTTTTTCTTATTTGATCCTTTCCCAGTGGTAAATGTCTATCAGCATGCTGCAAGGTTTGACATCAGTGAAGGTGTGCCACGTACTTCCACAAGTGACATAACCCTTTAAGACTGCCCTGCTCCCCCTCAGACCCAGTGTTCTCATGTGATCTCCCATCTCCGAAAGAGATTCTACCATGGATATGTATCCCCAAATCCACCCCCCCCCCAAAGACAGGCGAGACAGAAATTCCATACTTCCCCACCCCTCTCCTGCCAGCTTCTGCAGGCACCCAATGAGCTAATGAAACTCATATCACTGGGGTCATAATCAGGGCTTTATCTCAATGCCCAACAGATGTGATTTACTAAAGAGAAAACATGTCTGAGTGGTAACCCTATAAGTGACCAGAAGCAAGGGAGCTAAAAATCTATGAAATCTAGAAAGTAAATAGAACTAGATCTTTAACACTATGTACTTCAATTGTTCCAGACACCCACCTAATTATGTAAGTAAACTAAAGAGGACCCTTTTAAAATAATTGCAGTTACTCACTTCATTCAGCCATTTGCAAATAGCTTGAAGCAGTTCATGAGGTTTGGCTAAGAAATTACCT